>NC_141009.1:54594936-54680502 GCF_052327205.1 Somniosus microcephalus
GCCGATTCTTCACCCACCCCTCCACCCTGGCCCAGGGATGCCGAGGGAATTGGTCCGGTCATTGTCTGGCTGAGATCAGCTCGCTCAGAACAGGCCGAGAAATCAAAGCTGGTGTTTTCCCTGCTGGGTGTGGGTCAGCACCACGTCTGTCAGTGCATTTACCAACTTGGTACAACAGCTGAAAACTCCTTCTGGAAACAGACCACCTTTACAGCAGCCACACTGTTTAGTGAATTTTGTACAGGTGTCTTTGTTTTCAAGTGGTTTAGGGGCTCTATATAGGAATGAAATTAAATATACAGAAACTGGTACAATCAACACTCATGTTGCTGCAGCAAGCATCAGTCTAAGCATGTTGCGATTGCAAATATTACAGACAGCACATAAACATCACAAAGAAACTGCGCCTATCCTAGAATCCTGACGTATGCTGGCATTTCACAGTAACTGGTCGACCTTTCAACCCGCCCTTTGAGAGAAGTCACAACAACACCTCGTAAGCTCAGGGTGCTGACACTAGATGAAAGCATCGAGCTAAGACCACGAGAGGAATTTATTACAGTGGCTCTTGTGTTGGAAAAGCACCCGATAACCTCAAATGGCTTCCCGAGCCCCCAGCATCTGTGACAGAATGGATAAATGGTTTGGGGGTGGGGAGGGAAAAGTTTCAAGCTGGGGTGGTGGGGTAATGGCCGGTCAGACATTGCACAGACCTCAGCTGTATGACGATGGATAGGTTTCATTCGAGAAATATCAGCAGCAACGAGGAAGGTTCATAAGATTGGTTCAGTTATAAACCAGTATCTGTGTTTACCCCGTCCCCTCAGCCATATAATTCACAAATAATGTATTTACATCTAATCATCTTATACTAAAAGTGATGGAATGTCAAATCCTAAACACTAATTTTGCATTTTTTGTTACAAGTAAAAATGAATTTGTTTCGTTTGCTATAGTACAACAGTGACTACACTACAAACGTACGTCACTGGCTGTAAAGCGCTGTGAGATGTCCTGAGGACGTGAAAGGCAAGTTACTTCTTTCTTTAATTCGCTTAAAAAAAAATATGAACTCTGCTTCGACAGCGGCTTGTGGCGGAGAACGAAGTCCCACATATCTCTGGCCGACGCGGAGTTAGCCGACCTCAGCCAGAGTGGCAATTATGGATACTGCAAATGGTCACAAAGCTCCTGAACTGGGAGAGAGTCCCAAAGGGAGCACGACTCCAACACAGTCTGCTGTCCAGGCCCTGAATGCATTGCTTCATTTACTGCACAACAATGAGCCAGCGGGCAGAGCAGGATCGATGGAGACCTGTGCGTCAGTCACTGTGCGGCCACTGGGGACTTAGAAGAAAGAGAGAAACTTGGAGAGATTGGGGGAGGGGAGAAGAGACTTTATTATTGAAATGAGTGAATTATAAGTGGCTTTCAAATAAAAAGTTACATTTCAATTTCACAGAATTTAGGCAACAGAAAGCATTTGATGAAGACTTTCACTGAAAATGAACATTTTCCTGGGGCATTATTAGCAGGGAATGCACCCATCAATGCAATCAGATTAGCAGCAGTGCAAAAGTACCAACTAGCCCAAGACCACAGGTTCCCAAATCATTTGGGGTGGGGTTGCCAAAATGAGTATTTAATTTCCGCAATGCTGAGAGCTGGGTTTAAAAGCTCCCTTGTTGGTGATTCGAGAGCACCTCCCTGCTCGCCACCCTGGTCAGGTGGGCAACATTATTCACTGGTCACAGGAACTAGGCTAGGGGCGGAGAAGGTCAGAAGGCCAAGGTGCACTCACCGTCAGTATGAACCCGCATGGCGGACGCAGTTATATCAGTGGTGATGTTGAAGTAAGGAATCCACAGGTCCTGAAAAGTAAACAGAGCATCTGTTCAGTGACCAGAAGGGCAACACGACCCCTTGATCCAACCTCTGCCCTCAATAAACGGTTCCATTTCTTAGAGAGAGGAAGTCAGAATGCTCATCCAGTGTTGTAAGAATGTGGAACTCGTTATCACAAGGAGTAGCTGAGGCAAATAGCACAGATACATTTAATGAGAAGCTAGAGAAGTACATGAGGGAGAAAGAAATTAGAGAATATATTGATAGGGTTAGATGAAGTAAATAAAGCTCGTGTGGGGAGCATAAACACTGGCTGGGCCAAGTGGCCTGTTTATGTGCTGTAAATTCTATGTATCTCCATGATAAAGCATCCAGACAGATCTTTATATAAAGATGACTCAACCGTGGTTATCAAGGGAAATTAGGGATAGCATAAGATCCAAGGAGAGGACATATAAATTGGCCAGAAAAAGCAGTAAACCTGAGGATTGGGAGCAGTTTAAGATTCAACAAAGGAGGACAAAGGGATTAATTAAGAAAGGGAAAATAGAATATGAGAGTAAGCTTTCAGGGAACATAAAAACTGACTGTAAAAGCTTTTATAGATATGTGAAGAGAAAAAGATTGATGAAGTCAAGCGTAGGTCCCTTGCAGTCAGAATCAGGGGAATTTATAATGGGGAACAAAGAAATGGCAGACCAATTAAATACATATTTTGGTGCTGTCTTCACAAAGGAGGACACAAATAACCTCCCAGAGATGTCGGGGAACATAGGGTCTGATGAAGGGTCTGATGAAAGGGACGAACTGAAAGAAATCAGTATTTGTAGGGAAATGCTGTTAGGGAAATTGATGGGATTGAAGGCCGATAAATCCCCAGGGCCTGATAATCTACATCCTAGGGTACTTAAGGAAGTGGCCCTAGAAATAGTAGATGCATTGCTGATCATCTTCCAACATTCGATGGAATCTGGAACAGTACCCATGGATTGGAGGGTAGCTAATGTTACCCCACTATTCAAAAAAGGTGGTAGAGAGAAAACAGGGAATTACAGACCAGTGAGCCTGACATCGGTAGTGGGGAAAATGCTAGAGTCCATTATAAAAGATGTAATAGCAGAGCACTTGGAAAAAAGTGACAGGATCGGACAAAGTCAACATGGATTTACAAAAAGTAAATCGTGCTTGACTAATCTACTGAAATTTTTTTGAGGATGTAACTAGTAAAATAGATAAGGGAGAACCAGTGGATGTGGTGTATTTGGACTTTCAGGAGGCTTTCGATAAGGTCCCGTATAAGAGATTAGCGTGTAAAGTTAAGGCACATGGGATTGGGGGCAAGGTATTGACTTGGATAGAGAACTGGTTGGCAGACAGAAAGCAAAGAGTTGGAATAAACGGGTCTTTCTCTGAGTGGCAGGCAGTGACTAGTGGGGTACCGCAGAGATCAGTCCTTGGACCCCAGCTATTCACAATATATATTAATGATCTAGACAAGGGAACTAGATGTAATATCGCCAAATTTGCAGACGACACAAAGCTGGGTGGGCGTGTGTGCTGTGAGGAGGATGCCGAGAAACTCCAGGATGATTTGGACAGGTTGGGTGATTGGGCAAAAGCATGGCAGATGCAATATAACGTGGATAAATGTGAGGTTATCCACTTTGGTGGCAAAAACAGGAAGGCAGATTATTATCTGAATGGCAATAGATTGGGAGAAGGGCAAGTGCAACAAGACCTGGGTGTCCTTGTGCACCAGTCGCTGAAGGTAAGCATGCAGGTGCAGCAGGCGGTTAAGGCGGCAAATGGTATGTTGGCCTTCGTAGCGAGAGGGTTTGAGTACAGGAACAAGGATGTCTTGCTGCAGTTATACAGGGCCTTGGTGAGACCACACCTTGAGTATTGTGTGCAGTTTTGGTCGCCTTACCTGAGGAAGGATGTTCTTGCCATGGAAGGAGTTCAGCGAAGATTCACCAGGCTGATACCTGGGATGGCAGGAATGACGTATGAGGAGAGATTGGGTCGATTGGGCTTGTACTTGCTGGAGTTTAGAAGAATGAGAGGGGATCTCATTGAAACTTTTAAAATTCTGACATGACTGGACAGACTAGATGCAGGAAGGATGTTCCCGATGGTCGGGGAGTCCAGAACCAGGGGTCACAGTCTAAGGATAAGGGCTAGGCCATTTAGGACAGAAATGAGGAGGAATTTCTTCACCCAGAATTCTCTACCACAGAAGGCAGTAGAGGCCAATACATTAAATATATTCAAGAAGGAGTTGGATATATTTCTTAAGGCTAAAGGGATCAAGGGGTATGGGGAGAAAGTAGGGACCAGGTACTGAATTTGGATGATCAGCCATGATCGCATTGAATGGCGGAGCAGGCTCGAGGGGCCGAATGGCCTACTCCTGCTCCTATCTTCTCTGTTTCAATGTTTCTATGCGGGACCTTATCAAAAGCCTTCTGAAAGTCCAAATACACCACATCCACTGGTTCTCCCTTATCTATTTTACCAGTTACACCCTCAAAATTCCAGTAGATTAGTCAAGCACGATTTACCTTTTGTAAATCCATGTTGACTTTGTCCGATCCTGTCACTGTTTTCCAAGTGCTCTGCTATTGCATCTTTTATAATGGACTCTAGCATTTTCCCCACTACCGATGTCAGGCTTACCGGTCTATAATTCCCCGTTGTCTCTCTACCACCTTTTTTGAATAGTGGGGTAACATTAGCTACCCTCCAATCCATGGGTACTGTTCCAGATTCTATAGAATTTTGGAAGATGACCAGCAATGCATCTACTATTTCTAGGGCCACTTCCTTAAGTACCCTAGGATGTACGTAGATTATCAAGCCCTGGGGATTTATCGGCCTTCAATCCAGTCAATTTCCCTAACACCATTTCCCTACAAAAACTGATTTCATTCAGTTCCTCCCTCTCATTAGACCCTATGTTCCCCGACATCTCTGGGAGGTTATTTGTGTCCTCCTTTGTGAAGACAGAACCAAAGTATGTATTTAATTGGTCCTACCACCAGGGGGACTAGGAGCTTCCCCAATGGCTCTGCACGTCGATTCAGAGGGTAGCCAAGCCATATAGATCAGGAAGGTGCCAGGTTCGATTGCGTACGGAAACCAGCTCAAGCTGGTGCTGCATCGCCAGGCTACCGATATTATAGAAACATATACCAGGTTCTGTACACCAACACAGCTTTCCCAGTGCAAAATCGCAGCGTGTCTGCTACTGGGTGGTTGCACACAATCTACCAGCCATACAGCATCAGAGGCGAGTAAATTGTCAACTATAACAACTGACATTTATATAGTGTCTTTAACATATGAAACATTGGAAGGCAGTTTATAAAGTAGTAGTAAGAGCCAGGGAAGAGTTTAGGAGGCTTGGGAAAAAGTATGGGTCTTGAGAAGGTTTTTAAAAGGAGGAGAGAGAAGTAGAGAGACAGAGGGGTTCAGGGAGGGAGTTTCAGAGAGCTGGGTCAAGGCAGCTGAAAGCACTGGTGGGGCAAAGGAAGGGGGGATGCACAGGAGGTTTTGTCAGAAAACAAAAGAAAGACTGACTTGCATTTATATAGCGGCTTTCACGGCCTCAGGATGAGCCAAAGCGCTTTACAGCCAATGAAGTACTTTTGAAGTGTAGTCACTGTTGTAATGTAGGAACTATGCTGGAGGGGTTGGGGGGGGGGGGGGGGCGGGGGGAGTTAGTCTACAGGAGGTTGCAGAGGTAGAGTGAAGTGAGACCATGGAAAAATTTGAAGATGAGGATTATAAAATTTAATGAGTTGGGGAGGATAGAGAGCCAAATGTAGGTCCATGAGGGTGGGAGTGATGGGCAAGGAGGCTTAGTTTGGAATAGGATACGGCCATCTGTGTTGGGCTTTATGGAAAATGGATGAAGGGAAGTCAACAAGAGCACAGAAATAATCGAGTCGCAAGGTGACAAAAGCATGGGTCAGAGTTTTAGCAGTGAAGGAGCTGAGCTATGGGCGGAGGCGGGCAATGTCGCAGAATAAGTGGTCTTGGTGATGGAGACGATGAGAGGTTTGACGCTCTGCTCAGCTCAGCCTCAAACAGGCCAAGGTTCTGCAGGTTTTTGTTCAATCTGAGGTGCCAGGGAGGGGGATGGAATCAGTGCCAAGGGAGTGAAGCTTGTGGTAGGCACAGAAAATTATGACTTTGCTTTTCCCAATGTGCAGCTAAAGGAAGTTGTGACTCATCTATGACCTGATGCCAGACTGGCACCGGTGCTGTACTCTGCATGTAGGCAGCTCAAGAACAGGTTTGGAGGAGAGGATTCTTGCAGCTGATTACAACACTGATGAGCCCACCTCTTACCTCTATCTGCTTGTCCTTAAAGGTGTTGCTGATACTACTGTTAAAAGCAGATCCGGAGAACATCGAGGTGATTGGATATGTCAAATCTAGCACTTTTTTGAAAACATTTGTCATTTCCTGTTAATGAAAAAAAAACATAAATCATTATCCATGGAGAAAGATTCACTTCAGACACACACCGACCCACTAATCAGAAGACGTGTTTCGTTCCGGAAAGTAGTTTTTATGGCGCAGACTCGATGGGCCGAATGGCCTCCTTCGGTGTTGTATTATTCTGTGATCTTATGTTATTCGCCTCAGCTACTCCCTGTGTTAGCAAGTTCCACCTCTTCTATTAGAGAGGGAGCACAGATTTTCAGCTTTTACTATTTCATTATTTTGGGTCAAAACTCAAGACAAAAAAAAGTGCTCATGCAATCAGGGTAATAATAAGCCCCTTAAGCTGCCAATAGCCCATATAGTATTGGCATCCTCATTCTCTCTGGAGCGACTGGATAGACAAATTAGTGACACTCTGACTGACTACAACTGTGAATCAGGCTAATTAAGTAAAATTATTAGAAGAACAAACACAGCAGTTTTAGATGATCACAAAATGTCACTTAAAGTTACAGTCCCTTTCCAAAATTCTTTAAAGTTCGCTATAATAACATAGCAACAGGAGGCCATTCAGTCCCTCCAGCCCGTTCTGCCATTTAATTAGATCATGGCTGAACTGTACCTACAATTCCTACATTATAACAGTGACTGCACTTCAAAAGTACTTCATTGGCTGTAAAGCGCTTTGTGAAAGGTGCTATAGAAATGCAAGTCTTTCTTTATTTACCTCAACTCCATATCCCTTGATACCCTTACCTAACAAAATTCTATCTATTTCAGTCTTGAAAGTTTTAATTGTCCCAGAATCCACAGCCTTTCGGGGGAGATAATTTCACATTTCCACTACCGTGTGTGTGAAAATGTGCTTCTGAGTTCACTCCTGAATGGCCTCGCTCTAATGTTAAGATTGTGCCCCTTGATCTGGATTCTTCCAATAGAATCATAGAATGGTTACAGCACAGAAGGAGGCCATTTGGCCCGTCGTGCCCATGCCGGCTCTTTGCAAGAGCACTTCAGCTAGTCCCACTCCCCGCCCTTTCCCTGTAGCCCTGCAATTTTTTCCCTTCAGGTACTTATCCAATTCCCTTTTGAAAGCCACGATTGAGTCTGCCTCCACCACCCTTTCAGGCAGTGCATTCCAGATCCTAACCACTCGCTGCGAAAAAAAAGTTTTTCCTCATGTCACTTTTGGTTCTTCTGCCAATCACCTTAAATCTGTCCCCTCTGGTTCTCGACCTTACTGCCAATGGGAACAGTTTCTCTCTATCTACTCTGTCTAGGCCCCTTATGATTTTGAACACCTCGATCAAATCTCCTCTCAACCTTCTCTGCTCTAAGGAGAAGGTAACTGAAGTCCCTCATCCCTGGAACCATTCTTGTAAATCTTTTCTGCACCCTATCCAAGGCCTCCACATCCTTCCTAAAGTGCGGTGCCCAGAATTGGACACAATAGAGGAAATAGCTTCTCTGTGCCTACCCTATTGAATACTTTTATCATTTTAAACACCTCAATTAGATCACCCCTCAACCTTCTAAACTGAAGGCAATATAACCCAAGTTTACGCAGCATGTCCTTATAATTTAACCTTCTAAGGCCCAGTATAATTTTGGTAAATCTGCATTGTACCCCCCCCCCCCACAGGCCAATATATCCTTCTTGAGGCGCAGTGTCCAAAACTGAGCATAATACTCCAGGTGTGGTCTGACCAAGGCTCTGTAGAACTGAAGCATCACTTCCAACTCTTGAGATAAAGGTCAACATTCCATTAGCCTTTTTGATTACATTTTGTACCTGTGCAGTAGTTTTTAGCGATTTGTATACCTGGACACCCAAATCACTTTGCTCCTCCACAGTTTCTAGTCACTCGACATTTAGAAAATATTCCGATTTGACACTTCTGGATCCCAACTGGATGACCTCACACATCCCCACATTGAACTCTACCTGCCAGTTTTGTCCACTCACTTAATCTGTATATATCCTTTTGTAATTTCCTGCTACCATCTACACAACTTACTTTTCTTCTTAACCTAGTGTCATCTGGAAACATAGATAGATACACAACTCCCTATTACTTCATCCAAGTCTTTGATACATATGGTGAAAAGCTGAGGCCCCAGTGCAGATCCCTGGGGAACACCACTTGTCACATCCTGCCAATCAGACCACATTCCCTTTATCCCTACTCTCTGTCTCCCATCTCCCAACCAATTATCAACCCATGTCCTAAGGTTACCTCCAATTCCACATGCTCTCATTTTTGCTAATAATCTCTTGCGCAGAACCTTATCAAATGCCTTCTGGAAGACATCATCCAGAGACACTCTGCTGTCCACCTTGTTAGTGACATACTCAAAACATTCAACACTCAAGTTGGACCAGAGACCACAATGCAAATGTGTGTGTGAGAAATCAGGTATTCATGGAGTATACCCACTATTCCCCACATCGCCCGCGCCCCCTCCCCCCCACCCCACAAACACTTGTAAACTGCTTGACAAAGTAGAAGACCAATAAAGAACCAACATACAAGCAATATTTATACCTACTCTCTACTCTGAAAATCAAATCGAGACCCACCAATATCAAGCAGGTGCCTTTTACAATTGAATACAGCCATCATTGCTTGGCATGGTTCAAGAGCATTAGACTAGTTTCCAAGGAACTCCTATTACAGGAAACTTTCGATTAACTGGCCCGTAAATAACCGGAACGCTCTATCCACCGGCAAAATTCAGGAGTCGGTTCAGGTAACTTTTTTTAAAAAAACTTTTATTACTTTTTTTACTCCATTTGTTGCTGTGCAAGGGTGTAGCTGAAGCTGTTGCTAAGCTACAGAGAGGCTTGCAACTTGTGCCGATTGTTTTGAAGCTGTAGGGTTTGTTGCTTTATACGGAGCTCTGAGCTCCGTATCTTTTACTATAGCGTTCGGTTATCCGGAATTGTTGATGAACCGGCACCACGTCGGTCCCGTCCGTGCTGTACTTTCCTGTACTTCATCCAAGTTATTGATATATATGGTGAAAAGCTGAGGCCCCAGTGCAGATCCCTGGGGAACACCACTCGTCACATCCAAGATTCCAGCCATGTACCCTTCTCAGGAGCCAAGCTACAAGAGCCTTGTTTGCAGGATTTCTGATTAAATAAACAAACGCAAATGATTGGCGCTGGTTCCTTTTCATAGCCAGGTAAACAATACTAAGTGTTTCGGACGCTTGGATATTAACACTTGCTAAATCATCGACCTAGACAGGAGGTAATTCACTGCCTCCTCCATTTCAATGATATTAACTTACATGAAAAAATGTCTTTCGGACAGGACGTTAAACTGAGGCCCCGTCTGCTCTCTCAGGTGGACGTAAAAGATCCCATGGCACTATTTCGAAGAGCAGGGGAGTTATCCCAGGCCAACATTTGCCCCTCAATCAACATCACTAAAAACAGATTATCTGGTCATTATCACATTGCTGTTTGTGGGATCTTGCTGTTTGCAAATTGGCTGCCGCGTTTATTACATTACAACAGTGACTCCACTTCACTGGTTGTAAAGCGCTTTGGGACGTCCGGTGGTCATGAAAGGAGTTGTAGAAATGCAAGCCTTTCTTTTTTCAGCCAGCTAGTCAGTTTCCGCCCAGCGTTAAACAAATTAAAGTTGTCACCAACTGACCAGCTGCCAAAATTCCATAAAGAAAATGTAAAGAAAAAGTTTTAATTATTAGTAACACGTGAATTTTTTGATCTGTCACAGCTCTGTCCTTCATTACCTAACCACACAGAGGCAATCTCAAGCTTTGGGTCTAGGGTAGAAGCTCAACACCTACCACAGTTGGAGTGTGACAGGTGGGACTGATACTAGATTCAGAGCAAGAGGACTAAGCTGATGAGGTTCTTCTTCAATGCAGCTCAAGATTGCCTACTTCCACCTCTGTAACATCTCTCCTTCCCCCCCCCCCCCTCTCCAACCACCTCAGCCCATTTGCTGCTGAAACGCTCATCCATGCCTCTGTTACCTCCAGACCTGAGTATTACAATGCTCTCCTGGTCAACCTCCCGTCTTCCACCCCTCCTTCATAAACTTCAGTTCACCCAAAACTCTGCTGCCTGTATCCTAACCTGCATCAAGTTCCCCACACCCATCGCTCCCGTGCTCACTGGCCTAAATTGGCTCCTGGTTGCCCAACGCCTCTGATTTAAAATGCTCACCCTCGTGTTCCAGTCACGTCAAGGCCTCGCTGCTCTCTATCCCTGTAGCCTCCTCCAGCCCTACATAACATCTGAGAACTTGGCGTTCCTCCAACTCTGGCCTCTTGCGCGTCTCCCTTTCCCTTCGCCTCATCATTGGCGGCCGTGCTTTCAGCCGTCTAGGCCCCAAGCTCCGGAATTCCCTCCCTAAACCTCTGTCGTTCCACCTCTCTCTCCGCCTTTAATATCCTCCTTATAACCCACCACTGTGACCAAGCTTTTAATCACCCCTTCTAGTATCTTCTTTTTTCGTCGGGATTGTATAACAATATTGTGACAAAAATTAAACACATTATTGGCATCCTTCATTATCACAGTGACAAACCAGTTTCATTAACAGGAATCCTAGGTTAGCTTGATACAGGTGTTACAGGTTTTAGATCGCTCGTCAGTGCCTAATGTCCAAGGAAGGGACCAACAACACTTTCAAAGCATTATGTATTCGAACCCTTAAGTCTCTCAGTTCATCCACAAAAAGCTCAACAGAATTCTGGGTTTTATATAAAAGGCTTACAGAGTACAAGAGTAAAGAAGTAATGAAGAAATTCAAACAAACCATTGTTTAGGCCACAGTTAAGAGGACTGTACCCCATAATAGAAAGGATATTAAAGCATACAGTGTAGGTTCAGTAGGATTATGCCAGGGATGGGAAACGATAGTTATGAGGAGAGGTTTGAGATACTGGGACTATTTCCACTGGAGCAGAGATGGCCAAGAGGAGATTTAATGCAGCTTTTTAAAATTATGAAGATTTTTCCAGAGTAAATATAGAAAGACTAGTTAGTGACAAGGAGTCATCAATTTAAAATTGTTAGAGAGAGTGCTGAGAAAGGTTAAGAAAGATGTCATTACACAGGGGGTTGCTGCAGCATAGCATGCTTTGCCGCAGGGAATGGGTGAAGCAAAGACCATTGCATCTTTTAACGTTGTAAGTATTTGAAGTGGAGGAAGATAAAGGGCTATGCAGCGAGTGGCACTGCTGTAGTAAGGAGTTGTCAGACACAATGGGCCAAATGGTCGTCTTCTGTGCTGTAAACGTGCATTGTTAAATTTGCTCGACAGTTAAAACTCCAAGTCAATTCTACTGCGTTTCTGCTACCTTCCAAAGATAAAAGGGATTATGAGAAAGCTTGGGACAAAAGCTGAAATAAACCGAAGAGGGTTTTCTTCCCTGGGTGCACGACAAATTTACATAAATATCTGGGGCAAGTGACTCACCTATGGGAGTAGTCCGAGAAGCCAAAAATATCTGTAGTATTAAAAAGAAACAGCTAAAACTTAATAAGTGGCGTTTTCTACATTACAACAGTGACTACACTTCAAAAAGTACTTCATTGGCTGTAAAGCGCTTTGGGACGGCCCGAGGTCGTGAACGGCGCTATAGAAATGCAAGTCTTTCTTTATTTACATAGATAGAATTAACAGCACAGGAACAGACCATTCAGCCCAACAGGTCTATGTTGATGTTTATGCTCCACACGAGACTCCTCCCATCCTACTTCATCTCACCCGATCAACATATTCTTCTATTCCTTTCTCCCTCATGTACTTATCTAGCTTCCCCTTAAATGTATCTATGCTATTCACCTCAAGTGGCAGCGAGTTTCACATTCTCAGCATTGTCTGAGTAAAAGTTGTTACCTTCACACACTCCCAGTCAGTGGGGCACGCACTGAGATGAGCTATACAACATTGGGAGTCAGTGGGGGCATGCATGAACATGGGCTATATAACTAGATTCCGTGTCCGTCAGTGGGGCACGCAGCGAGATGGGTTACATTCCTCACACCTTCCCAGTGCCACTTATAATGCAAGAGTCGGGGAAAGGAGGAGCCGATCTACCTTTGCTGGCCTACTGAGGTCAATGAACCTCTTCCTATACTGGATCCAGGTCCTTGGGATGATGATGCTCCTACTATTGACTTCCCTCTACCACCTCTAGCCATGCTATTTCTAAGAGGCTGTGAGGCATCTTCTTTCCACTTCGTGGGAAAAGCGCTTCCCCCTCTTGTCCCTGACCACTGCCAGCAACACCTTCAGGGAGACATCAGGAAACCTGGAGATGAGTCTTCCCCTCCTTCCAGCCAGAGGGCACCGATAGAAGTCAATTAAAGGGCTGGAGAGTGTCCCTATTGATAGATTATTCCAGTTTAACAGATTGGGGAGGACCAGGGGATGCAAGTTTAAACTATGCAAGAGCAGGAATAGACTGGGCGTTAGGTGTTTTTACTTTTCCCAGAGAGTTGAGAGCCTCTGGAATATGTTGCCGACTGGAGTAGTGGTGCTGAGTCTCTGCATGCCAGCAAGAGAGATGGACCAGTTCTTGACCGAGGCCAAGATTGCATCATATAGAAGGTCCACATCTTTGTTTTGGCCCTTTCCCCCCCCCACCTTTTTTTTTTCTCTCCCACATGGCAGCTGTCTCTCCATCTGCCAGAACATTTCACACCTCATCTAGAGCCGTCTTTTGTCTCCACTAGTCCTATCACCATCTCGTCTCGTTTTGAATACCTCTTAATGTCTCTTCACTTCTTTTGTCCTCTCTCAGCCCGGCCTTTCAATCTATTTCATTTCCTTTCCAGCTTTGAAAAAGGGTTTCGGCCCGAAACGTCAACTCTATTTTCTCTCCACGGATGTTGCCTGGCCTGAGTTTTTCCAGCATTTTCTGTTGTTATTTCACATAGAAGGTAAGTGTCTTTATAGATAACACTCGGTCCGTGTCATCTCTTGGACTGGTTTTGATGGCCTGAGGGGGTCGGCGAGGCTTTACAGTCAATTAAGTACTCTTCTGAAGTGTTGTCACTGCTAGACGGAGAGAAACTATTGCCTCTGGTGGGAGAGTCCAGAACAAGGTGGCATAATCTTAAAATTAGAGCCAGGCTGTTCAGGGGTGGTGTCAGGAAACACTTCTCCACACAAAACGGTAGTGGAAATCTGGAACACTCCCCCCCAAAAAGACTTGCATTTATATAGCGCTTTTCATGACCACCGGACATCCCAAAGCGCTTTACAGCCAATTAAATACATTTAGAAGTGGAGTCACTGTTGTAATGTAGGAAATGCTGCAGCCACTTGCGCACAGCAAGCTCCCACAAACAGCGATGTGATAATAACAAGATAATCTGTTTCGTTACTGATGTTGATTGAGGGGTACATATTGATCAGGACACCGGAGAGAACGCTCCTGCTCTTCTTCGAAATAGTGCCATGGGATCTTTTACATCCACCTGAGAGGACAGATGGTGTAGTGTATGTACCTTGAAGAAGGAACTATATTCTGCAGCCCCTGTATACTGCAGTACCAGTAGTGACCACCCCTGTATATAAGCCTGTGTAGTAACTTTGTATAGTAGTTCCAGTTTTGTCTCCATTCAGTAAACACCTGTTATAACCAACTCCTGCAGTCCGTGTCTCAATTACACACGGACGTTACACTGGCGACGAACAGATCCGAACTTACCTACAGTTCTGCACCGCCTCACGGAGATCCATCCCTGAAACGAAGTTGTTAGAGGTCGAGGCCAGAAGGAAGAAATCCAAAAAGAAAAAAAAACAAACAGAAGAAACGGGCGTCGACCGTGGGCAACCGCCCTCTGATTCATCGAATTCGAAGATTTGCAGGAGAGGCTGTCGAGAGCTGGGCTTGGTTATTCAGTCTATGGTGTTCCAGCTAATCGGGCTGATGGCAGGTAGTACACTGATCCTTCCTGGGCTGCGGCGGGCTAGAGCTCGATCGGGTGGCTTTTCAACGGGGCCGAGCAGCATTGTCGGGAAGGAGAGAGAGAGAGGGTGGAGCACACAGGGCGCGGCCGGTGCTACGAAGCCGGGCAGCGTACAGACCCGAGAAGAGGGAGGAAAGTGTCCCATAGGGTCTGCTCGGACGACGGGAACAGTAATTAAAATAAAAGAAATTAGAAGCGCAGAAAGCCGCGAGGAGCTGCAGTTTGCCACGGGGACCGCGGAGAGCGGCGTTGGCAGCAGCGCGGGGCGGGGAAGTGCGCGAAGACCACAGGGCGTCGCCATCAAGGCATAAAAACGCCAGCAACAGCGCTAGCAGCAGCGGAAAAGACAGAAAGCGCGGGAGGCGCCATCTTAATCCAGCGTGGAAGAAGGCAAAGCGCGGGAGGCGCCATTTTGTTCAATCGGGGAAGAAGGCAAAGCACGGGAGGCGCCATCTTAGATCTCCAAGATGCCGAAGACTGGCAATATCACTGCCTTCGATAATGCAATAGAAGACTGGACCATGTATGTGGAAAGAGTCGAAGTATATTGCAAGGCAAATGAAGTAGCCGATGAGAAAAAGGCATCGGTACTACTAAACTTAATGGGCGCAAGAACGTACGGCCTATTGCGGAACCTGATCACTCCAGTCAAACCGATGGCGAAGAGTTTTAACGAAATTGTTGATATCCTACAGGAACACCTAAATCCTACACTGCTGCTGATAGCAGAAAGATTTAAATTCCACAAGAGAAATCAGCATAAAGATGAGAGCAATGCTGATTACCTTACGGAACTACGCAAGCTATCAAAGCACTGCCAGTTCGGAGCAGGACTGGCAGATACCCTACGGGACAAATTTGTCTGTGGACTCCTGAGTGAAGGAACCCAGAAGAGGTTACTCTCAGAGAAAGAGCTGACGCTAGATAAGGCTTTCAGCGTGGCAATATCGTACGAAGCAGCAGCAAGGGGAGCTGCGGAAATACAGCAAAAGCCACAGGAATACGGCACCCATGAAATGACACGGGGATTTGAAAAATGTTATCGCTGCGGCAGAACAACCCATGACCAGAAGGACTGCTGGTCCAAGGACAAAACATGCAGGCAATGCGGAAAGATGGGACACATTGCACGAGTTTGCAGGTCTGGGAAGAAGACTAACGACAACAAAAAGACTACTAAGGAAAAGTACAGGAAAGTACAAAAGATGACGGACAGTAGTTCCGAAGACCAGAAGAGCGATAGTGAATCCGGGAACAAGAGACTAAGCTGTCTCAAACTACACAACGTAATCACAAAAGAGGATCACCGAACCATTTGGGTCACCCTCACGATAGCAGGGTCCCAAGTCAAAATGGAATTGGATACAGGATCAGCCCTGACCACCATGAATCGACGAGACTACGAGCGGCTATTCTTACACATACCCTTGAAAGACACATCCATTGTCTTGAAGACATATACGGGGCAGAAAGTATACCCCAGAGGGAAAATAAGGGTGCCTGTCAAATACAAGGCAAGGAAATACAGAAGTTGTATCTGTACATACTGCAAGATGGTGGACCACCGTTATTGGGACGTGAATGGATCAGAAAGATAAGTTTAGACTGGCACTCCATTCAGGCACCGACGGTGGCTGGTAAAAAGGATGACGACGTCACACCTGGACGATTGTCAACAATCTTGGCTAACGCCAAAGAGGTATTTCAACAAGAACTGGGCACTCTTAAAGGCGTAACCGCCTCGATAAAAATAGAAGAGAATGCAATTCCCAAGTTTTTCCAAAGCAAGACCGGAACCGTATGCAATTCGCCCAGCCGTCGAGGCAGAGCTGGAGAATCTGGAGAATGCAGGCGTGTTATCTAAGGTAGACTGGAGCGAGTGGGCGACACCCATTGTTCCGGTCATGAAGAAAACGTTAAACAATAAGTCTGAGGAGCCAAGGAAGGTTCGCATCTGTGGGGACTTCACAGAATCACAGAAACCCCACAGTGCAGATAGAGGCCATTTCGGCCCATCGAGCCTGCACCGACACATATCCCACCCGATCCCCGTAACCCCTAAACCAACACATATCCCAGCCTATCCCCGTAACCCCACGTATTTAATCCCCCTAACACTAAGGGTCAATTTATCATAGCCAATCAACCTAACCCGCACATCTTTGGACTGTGGGAGGAAACCCACGCAAACATGGGGAGAATGTGCAAACTCCACACAGACAGTCACCCGAGGCCGGATTCGAACCCGGGTCTCTAGCGCTGAGGCAACAGTGCTAACCACTATGCCACCGTGCTGCCAAAGAGGATAGAAGATATTTTCGCCTCACTATCTGGAGGGAAACATTTTACAAAAATTGACCAAGCGCAAACATATTTGCAGATGGAGGTTGAAGAATCCTCTAGGAAATATCTCACGATAAACACTCACAAAGGTCTTTACCAGTATAATCGACTGGTATTCGGAGTTGCATCAGCTCCGGCTATATGGCAAAGAGCGATGGAACAAGTCCTGCAAGGGATTCTGGGGACTCAGTGTTACTTGGATGACATCCTAGTGACGGGTGAAAATGACAGTGAGCACCATGCCAACCTAGAGCAGGTGCTCACTAGACTAAGAGAACATGGGCTACGAGCCAATCGCCCCAAGTGCGAGTTTTTTAAGAAACAAATATCGTATTGTGGTCACGTGATTGATGAAGAGGGGTTACATAAGTCCCTTGACAAAATTGAAGCGGTAGTTAAGGCTCCAGTGCCTGAAAATGTGTCGCAACTGAGGTCGTTCCTCGGATTGGTGAATTACTACCATAAGTTTTTGCCGAATTTGTCCACAATTCTGCACCCACTGAACACCCTGCTACAAACTGGAGTAGCATGGAAATGGAGCGATGAATGTAAGCGGGCCTTTCAGAAGTGTAAAGGCCTGATCACTTCAAGAGAAGTATTGGCTCACTACAACCCATCACTACCGATAAGACTGGCGTGTGATGCGTCTCCCTACGGCGTTGGGGCGGTACTGTCACATAAATCCCATGATGGTTCAGAGAGGCCGATAGCTTTTGTGTCACGCTCGTTAACTGCAGCCGAGCGTAACTACGCTCAGATTAACAGAGAGGCCCTCAGCCTGGTGTGGGGGGTGAAGAAGTTCAATCACTACTTGCACGGACAGAAATTTACTCTACTAACTGATCATCAACCTCTTGTCTCCATTTTCAACCCTAAGAAGGGCGTCCCGATAATGACAGCACAACGGCTACAGAGGTGGTCCCTTTTCCTAGGGGCACACCAATATGACATCGAGTACAAAGGAACTAAACAGCATGGGAATGCTGATGGATTGTCGCGCCTACCGTTGCCGACGGTGGAAGAAGCAGCTGCAGTGGATCCTGTGGAGATATTCCACTCGACCATAGTCGAATGTCTACCTGTGACGAATGCAAACATAGAAAAGGAAACACGAAATGACCCGACACTCTCCAGGGTCTATGATTTAATGGTGAAGGGATGGCCAGCACATGGCGAACCACTGTTGCCAGCATTCTCGCCGAGAAGAGAACAGCTGTCAGTGTGCCGAGGAACCTTGATGTGTGGATCCAGAGTAGTAATTCCACCCAAATTGAAGGATAGAGTGCTCAATGAGCTTCATGAGGGTCATCTGGGTGGGGTAAAAATGAAGAACTTAGCCAGAGCGTTTGTGTGGTGGCCGGGAATCGATAGAGAAATCGAAGAGATGACCAAGAGCTGTACAGGATGCCAGAAGGTCCAAAACGCCCCACCACAAGCCCCTCTACATCCATGGGAGTGGCCCTCATCTCCATGGCAAAGGGTACACATTGATTTTGCTGGTCCATTTATGGACTCGATGTTTTTAATTGCGGTGGATGCACAAAGTGGCCAGAGGTAATAAAAATGTCCTCAACCACCACAGAAAAAACTATCACAGTCTTACGAACCATATTCACCAGAAATGGGCTGCCTGAACAGATTTGCTCTGACAATGGACCACAGTTTGCGTCTGAAGAGTTCCGGAGGTTCTTAAAGAACAATGGTGTTAAGCATTACACATCTGCCCCATATCATCTAGCCACCAATGGATTGGCTGAGAGGTTCGTTCAAACATTCAAGAAGGCTATCAAGGCAATGTGTAATGAAGACATACCCCTACAACACAAGGTGGATAACTTCTTGTTTGCCTACCGGAATGCGACACACGCTGTTACCAACCAAACTCCAGCCATGATGTTCTTCAATCGAAGACTAAGATGCCGCTTGGATTTGGTTAAGCCAAACATCAGAAGAGATGTGGAGAACAGGCAGTTTCAGAATATGAATGAAAGGCCAACCAGGAGTTTTAAGATAGGTCAACCAGTTTTGGCCCGGGACTACCGCACAGAGAAATGGCAGCCAGGAACGATCTGCACACGGCAAGGACCTCTAATGTATACCGTGGACGTTGGAGAGAGCATTGTAAGACACCATGCTGACCAGATTCTAGAGTCACTGGAAAGCGTCAAATCTACACCACGATCCTATACACCTGGTGATGAAACCGAAGTACCAATTGCATCTACCTCAGAATCGGTGATATTGGAAGCAGACGAACCAAACAACGACGTTGATCCCGAATCAACCTTGCCAGAAGAACCTGATACCCCAAAGAGGCGTTATCCAGACAGAATCAGGAAGCCTCCTCAAAGACTGAATTTATAATTGATTAACTTCAGCTAATGTATATAGCAACTGTAATTGTAAATATGTTACTTAATTATTAATCAAATGTTATGTACTGTTTAGCTAAAAGGGGAGGAATTGTAGTGTATGTACCTTGAAGAAGGAACTATATTCTGCAGCCCCTGTATACTGCAGTACCAGTAGTGACCACCCCTGTCTATAAGCCTGTGTAGTAACTTTGTATAGTAGTTCCAGTGTTGTCTCCATTCAGTAAACAGATGTTATAACCAACTTCTGCAGTCCGTGTCTCAATTACACACGGACGTTACAGATGGGGCCTCGGTTTATCACTGCATCCAAAAGACGGCACCTCCGACGGTGCAGCACTCCCTCAGCACTGCACTGGAGTGTCAGCCCAGATTCTATGCTTAAGTCTCTGGAGTGGGACTTAAACCCACAACCTTCTGATTCAGAGGCAAGAGTGCTCCCCACTGAGCCAGAGCTGACAAAGCACCATGAATGGAAGGCTTTGGCAGGTCTCTGCATAACTCCCAATCGCCTTTTCTAATTGTCAGAGTTGCAGATTTAAAAACTGCAGATGCGAGGTGCCCAAATATCTAAAAGGACATTTAAAACTTGCAGGTTTGCAAAATGAATGAAATGCTGATCAGCAATAGCACATCAATGCAATAACAATTTGGTCAACCTTGTAGTCAGTTCAGTCCGTCAGTGAGAAATGACATTACAGTATGCGTCACATACTAAATTGGGATAAATACAATTAGAAAAACACAGACACGAGGCCCTGCTTTCCAATTAATTTTATTGACTCGAGACAATTTTAGTCAACTTCACGATTTGCTTTTTCAGACTCAGTAATTCATTTTTTGACAGCAACGTGGACGCTGTGGTCAATTTCAATTAACCCCTGGGACCTTCTGGTCTCAAACCTATTACTGGGCAGTAGATAAACTGGTCAAAAATACAGCAATTTCCTGCCATTAGAAAATTCATTCTGCATCATTAACCCCCTGCCCCCAATAATTACAACATTCACCCCCCCAATAATTACAGCAACATTCACCCCCCCAATAATTACAACATTCACCCCCCCAATAATTACAGCAACATTCACCCCCCCAATAATTACAGCAACATTCACCCCCCTAATAATTACAGCAACATTCACCCCCCCAATAATTACAACATTCACCCCCCCAATAATTACAGCAACATTCACCCCCAAATAATTACAGCAACATTCACCCCCCCAATAATTACAGCAACATTCACCCCCCCAATAATTACAACATTCACCCCCCTAATAATTACAGCAACATTCACCCCCCCAATAATTACAACATTCACCCCCCCAATAATTACAACATTCACCCCCCCAATAATTGCAGCAACATTCACCCCCCCAATAATTGCAACATTCACCCCCCCAATAATTACAGCAACATTCACCCCCCCAATAATTACAACATTCACCCCCCTAATAATTACAGCAACATTCACCCCCCAATAATTGCAGCAACATTCACCCCCCAAATAATTACAGCAACATTCACCCCCCCAATAATTGCAGCAACATTCACCCCCCCAATAATTACAACATTCACCCCCCCAATAATTACAGCAACATTCACCCCCCCAATAATTACAGCAACATTCACCCCCCCAATAATTACAGCAACATTCACCCCCCCAATAATTACAACATTCACCCCCCTAATAATTACAGCAACATTCACCCCCCCAATAATTACAGCAACATTCACCCCCCCAATAATTACAACATTCACCCCCCCAATAATTACAACATTCACCCCCCCAATAATTACAATTCACCCCCCTAATAATTACAGCAACATTCACCCCCCCCAATAATTACAACAACATTCACCCCCCCAATAATTACAGCAACATTCACCCCCCCAATAATTACAGCAACATTCACCCCCCCAATAATTGCAGCAACATTCACCCCCCCAATAATTACAGCAACATTCACCCCCCAATAATTACAGCAACATTCACCCCCCCAATAATTACAGCAACATTCACCCCCCCAATAATTACAACATTCACCCCCCTAATAATTACAGCAACATTCACCCCCCCAATAATTACAACATTCACCCCCCCAATAATTGCAGCAACATTCACCCCCCCAATAATTGCAGCAACATTCACCCCCCCAATAATTGCAGCAACATTCACCCCCCCAATAATTACAGCAACATTCACCCCCCCAATAATTACAGCAACATTCACCCCCCCTAATAATTACAGCAACATTCACCCCCCCAATAATTACAACAACATTCACCCCCCCAATAATTACAACATTCACCCCCCAATAATTACAGCAACATTCACCCCCCCAATAATTACAGCAACATTCACCCCCCCAATAATTACAGCAACATTCACCCCCCCAATAATTGCAGCAACATTCACCCCCCAATAATTGCAGCAACATTCACCCCCCAATAATTGCAGCAACATTCACCCCCCCAATAATTACAACATTCACCCCCCCAATAATTACAACATTCACCCCCCCAATAATTACAGCAACATTCACCCCCCCAATAATTGCAGCAACATTCACCCCCCCAATAATTGCAGCAACATTCACCCCCCAATAATTGCAGCAACATTCACCCCCCCAATAATTACAGCAACATTCACCCCCCCAATAATTACAACATTCACCCCCCCAATAATTACAACATTCACCCCCCCAATAATTACAGCAACATTCACCCCCCCAATAATTACAACATTCACCCCCCCAATAATTGCAGCAACATTCACCCCCCCAATAATTGCAGCAACATTCACCCCCCCCCAATAATTGCAGCAACATTCACCCCCCCAATAATTACAGCAACATTCACCCCCCCAATAATTACAGCAACATTCACCCCCCCCAATAATTACAACATTCACCCCCCTAATTACAGCAACATTCACCCCCCCAATAATTACCACAACATTCACCCCCCCAATAATTACAGCAACATTCACCCCCAAATAATTACAGCAACATTCACCCCCCCAATAATTACAGCAACATTCACCCCCCCAATAATTACAACAACATTCACCCCCCCAATAATTACAACATTCACCCCCCAATAATTACAGCAACATTCACCCCCCCAATAATTACAACAACATTCACCCCCCCAATAATTACAACATTCACCCCCCAATAATTACAGCAACATTCACCCCCCCAATAATTACAGCAACATTCACCCCCCCAATAATTACAACATTCACCCCCCAATAATTACAGCAACATTCACCCCCCCCAATAATTACAGCAACATTCACCCCCCCAATAATTACAACATTCACCCCCCAATAATTACAGCAACATTCACCCCCCCAATAATTACAGCAACATTCACCCCCCCAATAATTGCAGCAACATTCACCCCCCAATAATTGCAGCAACATTCACCCCCCCAATAATTACAACATTCACCCCCCCAATAATTGCAGCAACATTCACCCCCCCAATAATTACAGCAACATTCACCCCCCAATAATTACAACATTCACCCCCCCAATAATTACAACATTCACCCCCCCAATAATTACAGCAACATTCACCCCCCCAATAATTACAGCAACATTCACCCCCCCAATAATTACAACATTCACACCCCCAATAATTGCAGCAACATTCACCCCCCCAATAATTGCAGCAACATTCACCCCCCCCAATAATTGCAGCAACATTCACCCCCCAATAATTACAGCAACATTCACCCCCCCAATAATTACAGCAACATTCACCCCCCCAATAATTACAACATTCACCCCCCTAATTACAGCAACATTCACCCCCCCAATAATTACAACATTCACCCCCCCAATAATTACAGCAACATTCACCCCCAAATAATTACAGCAACATTCACCCCCCCAATAATTACAACAACATTCACCCCCCCAATAATTACAACATTCACCCCCCAATAATTACAGCAACATTCACCCCCCCAATAATTACAACAACATTCACCCCCCCAATAATTACAACATTCACCCCCCAATAATTACAGCAACATTCACCCCCCCAATAATTACAGCAACATTCACCCCCCCAATAATTACAACATTCACCCCCCCAATAATTACAGCAACATTCACCCCCCCCAATAATTACAGCAACATTCACCCCCCCAATAATTACAGCAACATTCACCCCCCCAATAATTACAGCAACATTCACCCCCCCAATAATTGCAGCAACATTCACCCCCCAATAATTGCAGCAACATTCACCCCCCCAATAATTACAACATTCACCCCCCCAATAATTGCAGCAACATTCACCCCCCCAATAATTACAGCAACATTCACCCCCCCAATAATTACAACATTCACCCCCCCAATAATTACAACATTCACCCCCCCAATAATTACAGCAACATTCACCCCCCCAATAATTACAGCAACATTCACCCCCCAATAATTACCAGCAACATTCACCCCCCCAATAATTACAACATTCACCCCCCCAATAATTACAACATTCACCCCCCCAATAATTACAGCAACATTCACCCCCCCAATAATTACAGCAACATTCACCCCCCAATAATTACAGCAACATTCACCCCCCCTAATAATTACAGCAACATTCACCCCCCCCAATAATTACAGCAACATTCACCCCCCCCAATAATTACAACATTCACCCCCCCCAATAATTACAACATTCACACCCCCCAATAATTACAGCAATATTCACCCCCCCAATAATTACAGCAACATTCACCCCCCCAATAATTACAGCAACATTCACCCCCCCAATAATTACAGCAACATTCACCCCCCCAATAATTACAACATTCACCCCCCCAATAATTACAGCAACATTCACCCCCCCCCAATAATTACAACAACATTCACCCCCCCAATAATTACAGCAACATTCACCCCCCCCCCAAATAATTACAGCAACATTCACCCCCCAATAATTACAACAATATTCAATGAATGGTTCAAGCTCTGTACAGACCCCACATATGCCCCACACGCTGTGTGTAGACTTTCCTGGCAATTCACCCCAAGTCACTATCTACAGTTATTACTCCGAGTTCTGTGCACCACCGAGTATTTTGGAAGAAAACGGTGAAACTATCCCTGGAAATATCACAAAGTGTTAACTTAAAATCCAATCCCAAACATGAATCACACTGGTGAACGATTCTCCATGCCCGCTTCCTGAAATCCAGCTTTATTTACAAGAGACAAACTAGATACTGTGGGGGTGAAGGAGAGTGATAAAGATCATCGCCTTTGGGGTTTTCTTTAAAAGACGGATTAATGAGAACATTTTTCCGTAAGTAGAAAGAACTGCTTTATTGTTGTGCATTAGGCCCCTACATCACCGGCACGAGCACGATGAAACAAGATGCAGAGAACCAGTTAAAGGGCTCAGCAGATATTCAATTACATGGGCTAGCTCAGGTGCAGCACAGGTTAGGTACAGACTAAAGCTCCCTCTGCACTGCCCCCATCAAGCATTCCCAGGTGAGGTACAGAATGGACTGGGCCCAGACGGAAGCTTCTTTTGCAATGTCTCACACACTGTTTGTACCACACAAGTCAGGTGCATAGTCTACACTGTCCCCAAATATGTGCCTAACCCCAACCTCAGAAGCCCACCAGTAGTGCATCAGTGCAACACTTCCATTTCAACTTGGAGTACTGCGTTCAGTTCTGGTCGCCATATTCTAAAAAGGATATAGAGGCATTGGGGAGGATGTAACAAAGATTTGCAAGGATAATACCAAAACTGCAAGGTTATACCTTTCAGGAAAGATGAACAGGTTGGGTCTCTCTTCTCTTGAAAAGAGAAGGCTGAGGGCTGACCTAATAGAAGTCTTTAAAATCATGAAAGGTCCCGATAGAGTGGGCATAGAGGACAGAATTTTCTGAGGTAAGAACGGATGGGTTGGAGGCGTTGCGGGGGGGGGGGGGGGGGGGGGGGGGGGGGGGAGTGAAAGTTCAAAAAATGTCAACGCCAGCTCCAGCCACCTACTTTCACCTTTCACTCAGGAAGGACCGGGGGCGGGGGGTAGGCTGCCAACCCACTGCCAGGAGGCAGGTTGGCAATTTAACATATGATAATGAGGCCTGAAGCTTCTACTTCAAGCTGCTTTGCAGGTTTTACTGCAGTCAGCCGGGGGTCCCGGGGCTCGGGGTTCCCGGTAGCTGCAACAAGGCAGCCTCCGCCGTGGGAAAGCAATGCTTGTGGACCCCCAAGCTTCCCCACCAGCAACCTGCCCCTCCCCGGGGGTCGGGGATCGGATCCCCCGTAACCATCCTGGGCCCAGCACTTACCTGTTGCTGCGGCCTCCGCCTCGGAGTTCCCCGCACGACTGGAAGCCAGCCCTGTCAATTAGCCGCCCCTGATGTCGCACGCATGTTGTAGAGTTAAAACTCTGCAGCGTGCTGGGAAACCCGACCTTCCGGGTTCCCCGGCATCTCCCGGGTCCCCTCGCACCGTGCAGGTGGGACCCGGTGAAATCCAGCCCAAAGTGAGTGTTTCCACTTGTGGGGAAGAGCAAAACTAGAGGCCATCAATATAAGATAGTCAACAAAAAATCAAATCGGGAATTCAGAAGACTGCAATTTAGGAAATCCGTTACCCAAGAAGCTGACAAGTAATGGGGACATAGCAGCATGCACTGGGAGTCACTTCGCTTTACACTGAGGGCAAGGTGATGACACCACTTGCATTGTGCCATTAATCACCTTAGTGTTGATCAACAAAAAGAGCCACACCACTTGCAGAAAAACTGTACTTAAAGCAGCGCACACTTCCTTCAGTCAGCAACAAGCGGGGGTGTCTCAGGATTAAAGCAGGCAGGCTTCAAAGCACGGAAGCTTCCCCACAAATCCACGCTGCCCCTTGAAGTGTTCTCCGTCTCTAATCTCACCCGGAAGGCCGTTCTCTTACCTTTGCCCATTGGATAGCTCTGTTCCTCATGCGGTTTGCATTCCTTTCCTCTGCGTAGAGCGCCCCCATGAAGGAGCCGATGGAGGTCCCGCCCACCATGTCGATGGGGATACCTGCCTCGCGCATCGCTCGGATAATCCCCACCTGAGAACAGCCCCTGCAGACACAAGTACAGATTCGCCAGGTCACAGCTTAGAACATAGAGCAGCATTTTCCAATGTTGACACAGAGTAATTTCTCTCTCTCGGGGGCGGGTTCAGACTTCATTATATTCCAGTTAGAACGCGGAGCTCGCTACCACAGGAAGTGGATGAGGCAAATAGCTTAGATGCTTTCAAAAGGAAACCAGATGAGTACAGGAGTGAAAAGGGAAGAAAGATACACTGAAAAGCTGAGATGAGGTGGATGGAATGGGAGTCTCATGCGGAGTATAAACACCAGCACTGTTTCTGTGCTGTATATTCAATGTCATCCTATGTAGTTGTTGCTTTTTTTTCCCCCCCAAATGGGTAAACCAGCTTTAACATTAAAAATGGGAGCAGTTTCCCCTGAAGACTCTGTGGGGAAATGCACTGGCCCAGAAATTCGTGTCGGGGGCTTCCCGCGGGTGCAAGCCCCCGACCTACACTTACCTAGCGCGCCGGCAGTTGAGGCTGGCCCTGCGTGGATTTCCTGTCTGTGCCCGGTTCAGCTCCCGGCGCGCTGTGCTTGCGTGACCCAGCGGCGTACTTAGTGCGATGCGTCGGCTGGGATCACGTGAGCACTGGGCAACCCAATCGGAGGTTGCAAAAGTCCATTCATGAGTTTGACAGTAAGAACTGTCAAACTCATGAAAATTCCGGGCGCCCAAAACAGTACTTAAACTTCAAATTAAAGTTTTTTAAAAATCGCACTATTTAAATGAACTATAAATAACTTTAAATAACTATTTTAAACAATAATTTAAATTTTTGAAAAAAATAATTTTATTAAAAAATCGGGCTAAAAATACACTTACCTTACTGTAAAGTCTTTAAAAATAATAAACCTGTGGAAAAAATGTTCTAATTTTAATTAATAGACCACTTACCTTTTAAAAGTCCTTACGTCTGCTTTTTTAAAGTGTAAAAAGTGGAGGCCTTCACGCACGGGCAAGCCTGGAAAAAAAAGGAAGTTCAACGCACACGCGCAGACTCCTGCGTCGCACGCGTTCGACCTCTGAACCCCTTGGTTCAGAGGATCGGAAATGCCGGTTTCCCGCGCATGCAGAAAACCGGCAATTCCATCGGTCCCACGCGTGAGTACACGGTGCTTACTCGCGCGTTGGGACACTAATTTCTGAGCCACTGTCTGGTACGGTGGTTAGCCGTGGCTCAGTGGGCAGCACTCTCTCTCGCCTCCGAGTCAGAAGGTTGTGGGTTTAAGTCCCACTCCAGAGACTTGAGCACAAAATCCAGGCCGACACTCCAGTGCAGTGCTGAGGGAGTGCTGCACTGTCGGAGGTGCCGTCTTTAGGATGAGACGTTAAGCCTGCTCTCTCAGGTGGACGTAAAAGATCCCATGGCGCTATTTTGAAGAACAGCAAGGGAGCTCTCACTGGCATCCTGGCCAATAATGATCCTTCAACCAACCTCACAAACAGATTGGGGTAGATTTTCTGCTTTGGGCACAATCGGGAAATTGGTGCAAATTGTGCTTTAAATTGTTCTGGTTAGCTTACAGGTCAAGTTGCACTTAAATGCAGTTGCATAATCGCAAATATAAAATCGTCCATGAACCAGTGCAATCGGGCAGCGTAATGGAACATAATCGTTCCTTTGCTTTAAAAAAATATTCCTTGATATATTTTAGAGTGGTAACCTGGTGCAGTTTTAGTAATACATCTGGAAATGGGTTTGTCACAAAAAATAAGCTTTTTTAGTAAGTGTGTCCAGTCCTCCACCTAGGAGTTACCTGATTTTAAATCACTGAAAATTACTTAAAAAAATTATACTGAACCATTTAATAGTTTCAATGGTGTACACTGGTCAATTTCTTCAAAAATTAAATATATTTTAACATGTAACATTTTTTTTTTTAAAGTGTCTACTGGCGTCTGTGCACTTAAGAAAACAAGCTCAATTTGACGAGCCTCCTCAAATGGCCACAAACAGTCGCAATCAGCGGAAACTCGCCGTGCTCAGTATTTCACTCCGAGGGCGTGGCCACTTTTGTGGGCGGGGCTGGCTTCGGGGCAAAAATGATTTTTAAGCAGCGTTAAAGTTTGCGGAAACTCGATTTGCGCTCAACTTAACTTACGCTCGAGCTGCCGGGATCTTTGGCCGATTCCACATCGAATTCGCCGATAAAACTAGAGCAAACTAGCAGAAACACTACCCCTCTATCTGGTCGTTATCACATTGATGTTTGTGGGACCTTGCTGTACATAAATTGGGTGCTGTGTTTCCTACATTACAACAGTGACTACACTACAAAATTACAGGAAACTTTGTGATATCCGGCACCGACGGGACCGAGCTGTTGCCGATCTATCAAAACTGCCGGACAAACCAGCGGCAATGTTGAAGCATACGGAGATTTGCAGCCCCATATCCGTCAACAAACACTGTTGCTTAGCAACAGCTTCTAAACAGTCGGCCGTACCTTGGAAGCATCTCTGTAGCTTAGCAACAGCTTCAGACTTTGCAGAGCCTGACTGTTGGAAAAAAAAAAAGCCACGAGAAGAAAAAAAACCTAACTAAACGGCTCCTGATTTCTGCCGGTGGATCGAGGTTTCCGGACATACAACCTCTGGATAAACCAAAGTTTCCTGTACTTCATTACTTGTGAAGTGATTTGTGACGTTCTGCGGTGGTGATAGGCACAATATGAATGCAAGTATTTCTTTATGGCACTGAACTATACACACACCACGATCTGCTCAGGCTCAAATCCCGGTCTGTGTGGAGGGTACGAGGGGCTTGCCTTCAGCAAAATTGGCCTTAGAACCATGGCTGTGCGGAGAACAGGCCTCCATGAACCCTAATGGAACTGCGGGCACTCCACAGGATGCCAGGATGTCCTCAGCTCGGCGAGCTCCCAGGATCGAACACTCTGCCGGCGATATCCAGGCTCAAGGGTGAAGATGGGCGCTGGGCGAAGCAGCCCACAGCCCAGCACCCATCGGTGCCGCAGAGAGAAATAAAAAAAAAGTGCACTGGGCCACAACATCAGCAAGAACAAGAGATACAAAGGCAAGTAAAACTGAAATGGGTGGGGCTGAGGGGCCCAGTTGCTGCACTGCTGTTGTGCCACCAGTGGCCCAGCGCAGGTTAAGACTAAGGTGAAACTTTCAGTAGTTCAGGGGATCCAGGGGATCCAAGGTAGTGGTTTATGGTTTCCAGGAGCAACCGGCAGATTTAATTCCAGTTACACATCAGTGACACTGTCCATAAAACACACTAAAAACACAATCAACCATCCACGTCACTCCGCCACTGGAAGCGACCACAGCGGACACATCGCTTAAACGGCAAGTCCGCCAAAAAACAAAAGTAACTTTAAAATCTGTAAAACATTAGTTCTGGCTTTTAGTTTTTATATAAACAGACATCAGGAACCAGTAAATGGTATGCTAGTAAATAATCTACAAATATCAGCCAATGCAGAACCTCCCAGAGCCTGCATTAACACCAATTGGCAGTCACCCATTTATATTTCAATAAAACACAGGCCTCTGATGTGTCGTCTCTATTTACAGTAAGTCTTGTGTTAATCCTACGAGGTTGATCAAAGAGATTGCAACTTCCAGTAAAACTCCAGCTGCTTCTCCATCTTACTACAGTTGTACAGGGCCTTGGTGAGACCACACCTGGAGTACTGGGTGCAGTTTTGGTCTCCTTACCTAAGAAAGGATATACTTACCAGAGAGGGAGTGAAGCGAAGGTTCACCAGACTGATTCCTGGGATGGCAGGACTGTCGTATGAGGAGAGATTGGGTCAACTAGGCCTGTATTCACTAGTGTTTAGAAGAATGAGAGGAGATCTCATTGAAACATATAAAATTCTGACAGGGCTAGACAGACTGGATGCAGGGAGGATGTTTCCCCTGGCTGGGGGGTCTAGAACGAGGGGTCACAGTCTCAGGATACGGGTTAGGACATTTAGGACTGAGATGAGGAGAAATTTCTTCACTGAGGGTGGTGAACCTGTGGAATTCGCTACCACAGAAGGCTGTGGAGGCCAAGTCACTGAATATATTTAAGAAGGCGATAGATAGATTTCTAGACACAAAAGGCATTAAGGGGTATTGGGAGAGAGCAGGAATATGGTATTGAGATAGAGGATCAGCCATGATCATACTGAATGGCGGAGCAGGCTCGAAGGGCCGAATGGCCTACTCCTGCTCCTATTTTTCTATGTTTCTATGTTTTTTCCTATGAGAGAGTAATGTTGATCAAATGAAAAGGTACCGTGTTGCTCAGCCATGTGGCTTGGTTGCAAGAGGAAGTGTGGAAGCAAGACATGCGCACTAGAGGGTCACAGCTCGGTTCCTAGTCTATCCTCAGGTAGCTGATCACAGTCGGAGCGGCCGCTGTGGATCGCTCGGACCCAACGGCCTTGGTTTAGGGAAGAGAAAAATTGGGCAGCGTTTGTGCTTCCGCTCATTATCCAGACACCCCTGCGGGAAAGTAAAAATCTAACCCTGCATGACCCATTGATGGCCTTGCTTCACAGCCCCTAAATGGAACACACAGGAAGGTGATTAGACAACCCTCCACCCCACCTCACCCATCAAGATTTCAATCCTGAACCCGACTGAGCAAAGATTTAGCCCTCAACTTCCCGCCTCCACCTGCTGAGAAAGATTTCAGCCCTCTCCCCAGTGAACGTGATTTCAGCCCTCTCCCCAGTGAACGTGATTTCAGCCCTCTCTCCCCAGTGAACGTGATTTCAGCCCTCTCTCCCCAGTGAACGTGATTTCAGCCCTCTCTCCCCAGTGAACATGATTGCAGCCCTCTCTCCCCAGTGAACGTGATTTCAGCCCTCTCTCCCCAGTGAACGTGATTTCAGCCCTCTCTCCCCAGTGAACATGATTGCAGCCCTCTCTCCCCAGTGAACGTGATTTCAGCCCTCTCTCCCCAGTGAACGTGATTTCAGCCCTCTCTCCCCAGTGAACGTGATTTCAGCCCTCTCCCCAGTGAACGTGATTTCAGCCCTCTCTCCCCAGTGAACGTGATTGCAGCCCTCTCTCCCCAGTGAACATGATTGCAGCCCTCTCTCCCCAGTGAACGTGATTTCAGCCCTCTCTCCCCAGTGAACATGATTGCAGCCCTCTCTCCCCAGTGAACGTGATTGCAGCCCTCTCTCCCCAGTGAACATGATTGCAGCCCTCTCTCCCCAGTGAACGTGATTTCAGCCCTCTCCCCAGTGAACGTGATTTCAGCCCTCTCCCCAGTGAACGTGATTTCAGCCCTCTCTCCCCAGTGAACGTGATTTCAGCCCTCTCTCCCCAGTGAACGTGATTTCAGCCCTCTCTCCCCAGTGAACGTGATTTCAGCCCTCTCTCCCCAGTGAACGTGATTTCAGCTTAACATGTATTAGAAAAGTATGTATTATTTTACCACTACTATTTGCTTGTTGTATTACTGTTTAATAAATCCAGTTGGCAGTGGTTAGTGGATTTCCCGAGGTTGCGGTCACATCAAAGGGTTGTTAGCCCTGTAACAATAACCTCCGCTTGTCAATTTTTTAAAAATTGTCTAATTCAGGTAGAATAGATAAGGGAGAACCAGTGGATGTGGTGTATTTGGACTTTCAGAAGGCTTTTGATAAGGTCCCGCATAAGAGATTAGCGTGCAAAGTTAAAGCACATGGGATTGGGGGTAAGGTACTGACTTGGATAGAGAACTGGTTGGCAGACAGGAAGCAAAGAGTTGGAATAAACGGGTCTTTCTCCGAGTGGCAGGCAGTGACTAGTGAGGTACCGCAGGGATCGGTACTAGGACCTCAGCTATTCACAATATATATTAATGATCTAAACGAGGGAGCTAGATGTAATATCTCCAAGTTTGCAGACGACACAAAGCTGGGTGGGCGTGTGTGCTGTGAGGAGGATGCCGAGAAACTCCAGTATGATTTGGACAGGTTGGGCGATTGGGCAGATGCATGGCAGATGCAGTATAATGTGGATAAATGTGAGGTTATCCACTTTGGTGGCAAAAACAGGAAGGCAGATTATTATCTGAACGGCAATAGATTGGGAGAAGGGGAAGTGCAACGAGACCTGGGTGTCCTTGTGCACCAGTCGCTGAAGGTAAGCATGCAGGTGCAGCAAGCGGTTAAGGCGGCAAATGGTATGTTGGCCTTCATAGCGAGAGGATTCGAGTACAGGAGCAAGGATGTCTTGCTGCAGTTGTACAGGGCCTTGGTGACACCACACCTTGAGTATTGTGTGCAGTTTTGGTTGCCTTATCTGAGGAAGGATGTTCTTGCCATGGAGGGAGTGCAGTGAAGATTCACCAGACTGATACCTGGGATGGCAGGAATGACGTATGAGGAGAGATTGGGTCGATTGGGCTTATATTCGCTAGAGTTTAGCAGAATGAGAGGGGATCTCATTGAAACTTATAAAATTCTAACATGACTAGACAGACTAGATGCAGGAAGGATGTTCCCGATGTCGGGGGAGTCCAGAACCAGGGGTCACAGTCTAAAGATAAGGGGTAAACCATTTAGGACAGAGATGAGGAGGAATTTCTTCACCCAGAGAGTGGTGAACCTGTGGAATTCTCTACCACAGAAGGTAGTTGAGGCCAGTTCATTAAATATATTCAAGAAAGAGTTGGATATATTTCTTAAGGCTAAAGGGATATGGGGAGAAGGCAGGGACAGGGTACTGAATTTGGATGATCAGCCATGATCTCATTAAATGGCGGAGCAGGCTCGAGGGGCCGAATGGCCTACTCCTGCTCCTATCTTCTATGTTTCTATGGATCAGCTGTATCCTCAAGTTTATGATTCCTGTTTTAACAGGATTCAGACACAGCAATCTAGGTCAGCGGTATCTAGAGCAGTCCGTTCAAACCTAAAGATAGAATTCTGCTGCAGAAGTTGTTTAAAGACCAGCCTTCACGAATATATTTTTTTTAAAAGTTCAGCTGCTTTCCAAAGCAGTTTAAGTACAGTCGCACCAAGCTGCAGAGTTTAAACACTGGCTCTTGGAAAGGGCCTCAACTCTAGATTCAACATTGTGCGAGTGCAGTTATTATTGTAGTAAATCCACCTCCTCTGGGGTTGCAATAAACCGTAGCAAAGATAAAACAACCCTGGCAACAGCAGCCTCCAGTGAGCCTTCCCGCTAACTTCTGCTAATGAACATTTTACTCATTACAGCTAACAAAGTCATAATGACTCTCCGGTGGAAGCCAAAGACAAAACTTTTGCGCTCCTGTTCAGCACCCTGGAATTTCAAATACAACTTATTTCCCTCAATTTACAGCGATGGTACCAGAACTGAGAGGTTCTAACTTCTGTATCAGGAAAAACTGAAGAGAAGGCCGAGGGGTGACCTGCTAGAGGGCTTTAAAATTATGAAAGGGTTTGATAGGGTAGACGTAGAGAAGACGATTCCACTTGTGGGGCAGTCCAAAACTCGGGGCCATAAATATAAAGTAGTCACTAATAAATCCAGTAGGGAATTCAGGAGAGACTTCTTTACCCAGAGAGTGGAACTTGCTACCATAAGGAGTAGTTGAAGTGAATACAGGAGTCTCTCGTTTAAACGGCACCTAAATATCCGGAATTCTCTATTAACTGGCAAAATTCTCACTCCGAAAACAACACCTCAATAACCGGCAATGTTGCCGAGTCCGAGTCTCCCGCGGTGGCCGAGTTAGTCAGTGGGGGTAGTTCTCCAAACTGCCACTACTCGGCTTCTTGGCGCTGTCGGAAGTCGGAACACCTCAATACCCCTGTAACAGGAGTCTGACTCTCCCGCGCTGCCGGTAGTCTCTTCTGATCCGCCATTTTACAGGGGTACTGTGTGTCTCCCACGCTGCTGGTAGTCATTGCATTGCATTACCCTCAACTGGCAGTACTGTACTTAATCAAGCATCTTCCACCATCCATTTAACACAACATTCTGTAGGTGAGTACCCAATTACTGTATACTGCACATTTCTTGACTTTTTTATTTTTCTTTGTTAAAAATAGCCTCGGTAGATAACCCGCTCCGTCATCCGGAGTTTTTGATCAACCGGCAACACGCCGGTCCCGTCGGTGCCGGATGCCAAAGAGTTTCCTGTAGATGCCTTTTAAGGGGAAGCTAGCTAAGTATAAGAGGGAGAAAGAAATAGAAGGATATTGTTGATAGGATTAGATGACGTACATGGAGGACGCTTATGTGGAGCATAAACACCAGCATGGACCCAATGGCCTGTTTCTATGCTGTACATTCTATGTAATTCAATTAATCTAATTCAGTCACTACCCACATAAGCCAGCTTTGATTGTGCAGCACTGTGATTCAGCCCTCCTTCCTCCCAACAAAGGGACAAGCCACGAGATGAGTTGATGGTGCAGAATACTGAATTACTAAGGTTCAGAGAGATAGGATGCTGTGCACCCCTGAAGCCCACCCCCCACCAAGGCTCCCATTTCGTACCCCCTTACTCTTGCCGTTGCCCCAGAGTGAGGCAAACAAACCCAAGGGTGAGTGAACGCATCCCATCTCCTGTAACAGTCAAAAGCCAAGGTACAGCAAGGAACTGGCGGAACCCTGGGGGCAGCTCATTAAACAGGAAAAGCAAAGGCAAAGGAACCTGAAGAGGAGATGAAGATAGCTTACAAAGAGGACAAGCTCCACCTACACTCAGTCTGCCTAAGCAGCAGCATCCTGCTTTCAGTTGTTTTTGTTTTATCTGGGCTCCTCTGTAGCTACTCCCCTGAAATGATCTGCTCCTCACCCATCGAACTCTGCTGGAGATCAAACCCAGTAAAACGTGGCTAATGGAAATGACATTAACTGATCTTCTGGTTGGTGATTTCAGATGTCAGTGCAAAGTCGGGCAGCACTTCAAACAGTTATAATGCAAACTGGCACCTGACATCATAGACATCTATCACTCTCCAACGCTGGAGGGCCAACAGAAAGCATTACATAACCTTCCTGCGTAGCTGAAACCTTTGATAAGGTTAACAGGGGTTTGAATACAAAGCAAAAGTTTTCAAAAATGCATTCACCGTTCAATCAAGCAACATCAAGAAATAGGGAAGACAAGAGGTGAAAACTATCCCTTAATTTCCAGAACTTTCTGACTGACCCTCCAGTTATCTCGCCTCCTGGTATCGCCCAGTTTCGCTCGTGACGTGTTACCGAGTGTAGAGGCATGTGTGAAGGAAAAGGTTTTGCCCCAGAGTCAGGGTGTGCGTGATGGAAAATGCTTCACATATACGCTCACCCAAGTACTTGGATGCACCTTTACATGAACCGCTTGTACGACGGCAGGCAAGACTCTCGCTCCCGAGTCTGTCTGTCTGTCTCTCTTAAATGCGGTTTGGAAAGTGGAGATCTTCGCAACGCCCCATCACTTTCCAGAGGAGGGCAGGAAAAAGTGAGAATCGTTTTCTACATTTAGCGAGCTCACCCATTCGGATTAACGGGTACAGGAACATGCGCGGACAAACAGAACTGGATATCAGAAGAGAGCCCAGAACCCAGAGAATTGAATTGCAGGTCAAATTGACAAGTATCCAGAAATGAATTTTAATAGCTGCGTTACTGTAGTGACATTTGTCTAACAAGCCTCTGTAAAATTTAAACTTCCAAAGCTTATTTTGTATTAAATTATTTTCATATTCCTGTTTCCCCCCCCCCCCACACCATTTACTGGCAGTTACTGCAGGCTTCCCAGACCTCTGACCCTCTGTGAGGGGAAAGGCTCACAAGTCCAGCACGAGGCAATTGGCTCACCGATTCTCTGCCCCACCCCTCCCCTGACACTGGTTATTTTTCCAGCTGCAAACCAGTCAGGTACGAGAACGTTAAGTACCAAACATCCAGGTTGCACCACAATTCGAGTCCAAATTGTTTAAGTAAATGGTGAACGTTTTTAGGGTGCGGTAGCATAGTGGTTATGTCACTGGACTATCTTCCAGAGGCCTGGACTAATGATCCAGAGACGTGAGTTCAAATCCCACCAGGGCAGCTGGGGAATTTAAATTCAGTTAATTGAATAAATCTGGAATAAAAAGCTATCGGACTGTCGTAAAAACCCATCTGGGTCACTAATGTCCTTGAGGGAAGGAAATCTGCCGTCCTTACCCGGTCTGGCCTGTATGTGACTCCAGGCCCACAATGTGGTTGACTCTTAACTGCCCTCTGAAATGGCCTCGCAAGCCACTCAGTTGTATTCAAGGAGGCGGCTCAGCGCCACCTTCTCGAGGGCAATTAGGGATGGGCAATAAATGCTGGGCTTGCCGGTGACGCCCACGTCCTGTGAATGAATAAAGAATTACAGCAGTGGTCCCAACACCGATCCCTGTGGACCACCACTTCCCACCATCTGCCAGACTGAGTAACTACCTTTGACCCCTGCTCTCTGTTCCCTGTTTTGTAGCCAGCTTGCTATCCATTCTGCTGCTTGTCCCCCGATTCTACATTCTCTGACCAGATTTCCAGCATCTGCAGTATTTTGCTTTTGTTATAGTTCCCTGGACTTGTTCTATCTCCCTTTTTAAATAAAGGAATGACATTAGCAGTCTGCCAGTTTTCTAGCACTATTTCCTTTTCGAATATATTAATATATAATAGTGCCACTGCTATCTCGTCCCCAGCTTCTTTTAGTATGCAATCCAGCCAGACCAGGGGTTTTGTCCTGTCGAAGTTTCACTAGTTTATCAATTATCTCCGCTCCCCTTTCTATCTTAAATGTCTTGATCTTGTGGAGTTCGTGTCCCAGCAAGGAGTCAGCGCACGCGGAAGGAGGGAGCAGAGACTGCGGGTGGGGACAGAGAGACAAAAGATCAGAGAGGGGGAGATGGATATGAAGGTATGAGATATATCCTATCTACAGCCCATAACATCATATCCCAAATCTGAGAGACTCCGTTCCCTGTGCTTGGCAGTGTGTTCCTGCCATCTCCCAAAGGCACTGAAGGACAGCTGACCCCAGCTGCGCGAACTTTAAATATTGGGTGTCCTCCAAACCATACTTCTGTTTCAGGCAGATAAATTCCACCACACGTGCGCGTGATGTTGTCGAATAATTTATTTTAGTCGTTATTATCCATGTAATGAAACCTTAGCTATCCATTACTGTAACTCATCCATCACCATCTGTTATTCTGTAGGTAATTTATCCCTGAACATCAATTAGTCTTTGTGCAATGTAACCCTGACTGCCCAACACTCTCGATGCACTGATTATAATCTGACTGTGACATCCTTGCCCCACTGAGAATGATTAGCTATGGATTAAACAGATGCACTTGGAAATGACCAGCGCCATCTGCTGGTGATGATGGAGAGCACAGGTAGATATTAGCTCGGAGAGTCAGCAACGTGTATTTATATAGCGCCTTTAAAAGAGTAAAACGTCCCAAGGCGCTTCACAGGAGTATTATAAGACAAAAAACTTGACACCGAGGAGAAATTAGGGTAGGTGACCAAAAGCTTGGACAAAGAGGTACAGGAAACTTTCTGGTATCCGGCACTGACGGGACCGAGCTGGTGCCGTACCATCAAAACTGCCGTAGAAACCAGCGCTAATGTTAAAACATACGGAGCTTTTGAGCTCCGTGTGAATCAACAAACCCTGTTGCTCCTTCAAAACAGTCGGCCGCAGCTTAAAAGCGTCTCTGTAGCTAAGCAACAGCTTCAGCTAGACCTTGCAGAGCCTGACTGGAAAAAAAAAGGAACGAGAAGTAAAAAAACTTATAGGAAACGGCTCCTGAATTTTGCCAGTAGATAGAGCTTTCCGGACATTTAACCTCTGGTTAAACAAAAGTTTCCTGTATAATGTGGATAAATGCGAGGTTATCCACTTCGGTGGCAAAAACAGGAAGGCAGATTATCTGAACGGCAATAGATTGGGAAAAGGGGAAGTGCAACAAGACCTAGGTGCCCTTGTGCACCAGTCGCTGAAGGTAAGCATGCAGGTGCAGCAGGCGGTTAAGAAGGCAAATTGGTATGTTGGCCTTCATAGCAAGGGGATTCGAGTACAGGAGCAAGGATGTCTTGCTGCAGTTGTACAGGGCCTTGGTGAGACCACACCTTGAGTATTGTGTGCAGTTTTGGTCGCCTTATCTGAGGAAGGATGTTCTTGCCATGGAGGGAGTGCAGTGAAGATTCACCAGACTGATACCTGGGATGGCAGGAATGACGTATGAGGAGAGATTGGGTCTATTAGGCTTATATTCGCTAGAGTTTAGAAGAATGAGAGGGGATCTCATTGAAACTTATAAAATTCTGACAGGACTAGACAGACTAAGAAGGCAAATGGTATGTTGGCCTTCATATCAAGGGGGTTCGAGTATAGGAATAGGGATACCTTACTACAGCTGTACAAGGTGCTGGTGAGACCGCATCTGGAGTATTGTGTACAGTTTTGGTCGCCCCATCTGCGGAAGGATGTTCTTGCCATGGAAAGAGTGCAACGGCGATTCACCAGGCTGATACCTGGAATGGCGGGAATGACCTACGAAGAGAGATTAAATAGTTTGGGCTTGTACTCACTGGAGTTTAGAAGATTGAGAGGGGATCTCATCGAAACATATAAAATTATGGCAGGCCTGGACAGGCTGAATTCAGAGAGAATGTTTCCAATGGCCGGGGAGCACAGAACCAGGGGCCACAGTCTAAAAATAGCGGGCAAATCATTTAAAACAGAGATGAGGAAGAATTTCTTCACTCAAAGAGTGGTGAGCCTGTGGAATTCCCTGCCACAGAGGGCTGTGAAGGCTAATTCAATAAATATTTTCAAGAGAGAATTGGATATATTTCTGAAGGCTAAGGGGATTAAGGGTTACGGAGAAAAGGCGGGGACGGGGTACTGAACTGGTAAGATCAGCTATGATCTCAGACGAAGATCAGCCATGATCTCATTGAATGGCGGAGCAGGCTCGAAGGGCCGAATGGCCTACTCCTGTTCCTATCTCTATGTATCTATGACTAGATGCAGGAAGAATGTTCCCAATGGCGGGGGAGTCCAGAACCAGGGGTCACAGTCTAAGGATAAGGGGTAAGCCATTTAGGACAGAGATGAGGAGGAATTTCTTCACCCAGAGAGTGGTGAACCTGTGGCATTCTCTACCACAGAAGGCCGTTGAGGCCAATTCATTAAATAGATTCAAGGAGGAGTTAGATATATTTCTGAAGGCTAAAGGGGTCAAGGGATATGGGGAGAAAGCAGGGACAGGGTACTGAATTTGGATGATCAGCCATGATCTCATTAAATGGCGGAACAGGCTCGAGGGGTCGAATGGCCTACTCCTGCTCCTATCTTCTATGTAATATGATCATGGTTGATCCTCTATCTCAATACCATATTCCCGCTCTCTCCCCATACCCCTTGATGCCCTTTGTGTCTAGAAATCTATCTATCTCCTCCTTAAATATATTCAGTAACTTGGCCTCCACAGCCTTTTGTGGTAGAGAATTCCACAAGTTCACCACCCTCTGAGTGAAGAAATTTCTCCTCATCTCAGTCCTAAATGTCCCACCCTGTATCCTGAGACTGTGACCCCTCGTTCTGGACCCCTCCAGCCAGGGGTAACATCCTCCCTGCATCCAATCTGTCTAGCCCTGTCAGAATTTTATACCTTTCAATGAGATCCCCTCTCATTCTTCTAAACTCTAGTGAATACAGGCCTAGTCGACCCAGTCTCTCCTCATACGACAGTCCTGCCATCCCAGGAATCAGTTGGGGACCAATGCGCCATGCAACATTCTTCGCCCCAGGTCCCCAGTGGTGCCGAGGTAATGTCTGTATAATGGGGGATTTTAATTTCACAGGCAATGGCGAACCATCTTGTATTGAGAGCAGGAGAGCTGAAAGATTTGTACACAGTATAAATGATTGTTTCCCAACACAATGTGTTAGTGAGGAAACTAGGGCTAATCTGGTACAGTATTTGAGTTTGTTTTTAGTCGTGATCCTAAGGCAGTGTTAGATGCCCGTGTGGTGGACCACCTGGGACTGCAATATTATTTGGTTTAGCTGATCAACTTGAATCGAAGATGCTGGGAATTTAAAGCTGGCTCCAGATTTCAAGAGGTACCAGGATGGCAGGAGACTTGAATCAGGCCATTTTTTGAGCAACCTTACTTGGCGAAGAAATTACCAACAGAGAAGAAACATGGAATACATTTGACATCATTCTAATGTAAAAGGAAGCCATATTTGTCCCGAAGGTCAAAAGACGAGCACATGGTAGAACAAAGCCAAAGTGACTAAATCGTCATACGCAAGGACATATCAGACTAGAGCAAAAATACTTTTACAGACTAAAATAAAATAACTCTCTGGAGAACAGGGATAGGTATCGATCTTAGCTAAAGGCAACAAAAGCTCCCATCAGAGCAGCTGAAAGGTCAGTGGACAATGTGGTAGTGGATAACTGTGCTTCCCAATGTCTGAGGCTTGGGAGAAGGTTGAGCTATGCTAGGAGTCAGAGGCGATAAAGGACTTCATTGTGCCGTTAAAGGATTCCTCGGGGCAGATTGAGGTGAACTCCCAGGACATGGCAGAGGTTCTACGGGGCTACTCTGCATCGGTATTCACTCCAGTAGACTATGCTCAGCTACCATTAATGCAATGTACAGTTGACACTGCAATTGTAAGTGTCAAAGTAGATGCAGATGTAATCATGGAAAGAATTAGGGGTCTGTAAAAAAAAATTGAAATGTTCGTCCTCATGACTTGATGGACCAGCTGGTCCTTCCCATGTGTTTGTATTATCTGGAGACACAGGATCAGCTTTCACATGCACTCATGACCCCCTGCTGTAGAATTCTTACACTGCCATCAGCCCCTTGACTGCCTCTGTGTTGTCAGGCTGCTTGTCCAACATCAAGACCTGGATAAGTTACAAGTTCCTGCAGCTCAATGTCAGGAAGACCAAGGCCATTGTCTTCAGCTTCAGACTTTATTGCTCTATTGCTGGCCTTGCATCGCCACAAACTCCAATTTGTCCAAAACTCTGCCCCATTCTAAGTCCCACTCGCCCATCACTCTCTGTCCCCCAATGCAATAAATTCAAATTCCATGTCCTTGTCTATAAATCCCTCCAGCCTTATATCAGGAGAAATTACTTCACTCAGAGGATTGTGACTCTTTGGAATTTTCTACCCCAGAGGGCTGTGGATATTCAGTTGATGAATATATTCAAGATTGGGGTCGAGATATTTTTTGGGCACTAAGGGAATCAAGAGACATGGGGATAGGGCGGGAAAGTGGAGTTGATGTAGAAGATCAGCCATGATCTCATTGAATGGTGCAGCAAGCTCGAGGGGCTGTATGGCCTACTTCTGCTCCTATTTCTCGACCAAGCTCTTAATTTCTCCCTTCCTGGCTTGGCATTTGTTTCCCGCACAACTATTTATGAGGCACCTTATGATGTTCTTTATGATAAAAGCGCTATATAATTGCGAGTCACGATTGTTGTTGCTGTGTGTGTCCAGTGTTTTCTGTTTTTAACCTCAGTCCTATTCATTTTTTAAATTAAAACAAATGCCTCTCCCACAGCAGGCAGAGAGTGTGGGGTTTTAGAACGTTATAACATGTAACACACAATGCATTCTGTGACAAAAGTTGCAGCTGTGTGCAACTTAGTGCGTCGCTTTAAGGCCACAAAATGCAATTGCTGTGCCTTGCTAAAATTAGTTAGCGGCTAAGTGTTCGCAGCAGATCCTCAGTTCAATTAGAGGTTAGGCTAGCTTTTCTTTTTTTAATCCTTATTATTTTTTAAAGTGTGACATAGCAATGTGCATATGTGACAGTGTGACAGATACAGAAGCCCATTAACTGGAGGAAGAAAAACATTTCTGTCTAAGATTTAGCTTGGCATTGGCTTCTCTAATTCCGTCACAGTGCACAGGGGGTCAAAAACCAGTTTGACTCACAAAAATCATGTCCGGGCTTAACTCAACACATTGTTACAACAATGCATCACTTGGTCACTGAGCAGTTTGCTCGAGGGTAGAACCAAGCCACTCAATTCAAATATAAACATGCTGTGAGATTTATTTATATACTTGTCTGTCTGGCAGTTTTTAAGAATTGAACAAGATAGTTCTTTAAATTCACAAAGCCCCCGTTACTGTTTTTGGGCGTACTGATCAGCCTGACCTGTTCTAACACCACACTCTCTGCCTACTGTGGGAGATGCATTCGTTTTAATTTTAAAAAATGAATAGGACCGAGGTTAAAAACAGAAAACACTGGACACACACAGCAACAACAATCGTGACTCGCAATTATATAGCGCTTTTATCATAAAGAACATCATAAGGTGCCTCATAAATAGTTGTGCGGAAAACAAATGCCAAGCCAGGAAGGGAGAAATTAAGAGCTTGGTCGAGAAATAGGAGCAGAAGTAGGCCATACAGCCCCTTGAGCTTGCTGCACCATTCAATGAGATCATGGCTGATCTTCTACATCAACTCCACTTTCCCACCCTATCCCCATGTCACTTGATTCCCTTAGTCTGGAGTCTTCTAGCACAGGCTGTTTGACTGGAACTTCTAAAAAGCAAGATAAGTCGGAGTTGGTGGAGAAAGGATTAAAAACCTACGAAAGTAATTATAGTCCTAACTTTAGCACTAGAGTTCTGAAACAGTTACTACTTTCCACTGTACGAGAAGCTAATAGCGTAACTTCTGTAAATATATATGTTTCTATTATTTGCTTCTTTTACTATTTATTGCCGAATCCCTTCAGTTAGAGGTAGTTCAGGTCAGCTAGGTGCCGGGGGCGGCAGCGCGCCGGGCGACAGGTGCTTTGGTGCGACAAAACAGATAGCTAGAGCTACAAAAAGGGAGTATGGAAAGAAACTTGCAAGGGATATCAAAATCAACACAAAAATGTTTTACAATTATATTAGGAAAAAGAGGATGGTCAAGAGCAATGTGGGCCCCTTGAAAACTGCTATCGGTGATATAGTCAATGAAAATAAGGAAATGGCGGACATGTTGAATAATTACTTTGCATCAGTATTTACAGCAGAAGAGGACAGCATGCCGGAAATCCCAAGGAAACTAATACTGAATCGGGGACAGGGACTCAATAAAATTAACGTTAGTAAAATAACAGTAATGAAGAAAATAATGGCACTAGAGAGTGACAAATCCCCAGGACAGGATGGTTTCCATCCCAGGGATTTAAAGGAAGTAGGTGAGCACATTGCAGATGCCCTAACTATAATCTTCCAATGTTCTCTCGATTCAGGAACCGTTCCTTTAGATTGGAAAATTGCACATGTCACTCCGCTATTTAAGAAGGGTGAGAGAGGGAAACCAGGGAATTATAGACCAGTTAGCCTAACATCTGTTGTCGGGAAATTACTAGAGTCTATAATTAAGGATAGAGTGACTGAACACCGTGAAAATTTTCAGCTGATCAGAGAGAGCCAGCATGGATTTGTAAAGGGCAGGTCATGCCTGACGAACCTGATGGAATTTTTTAAAGATGTGACTAAAGTAGTGAACAGGGGAATGTCTATGGATGTTATTTATATGGACTTCCAGAAGGCATTTGATAAAGCCCCTCATAAGATACTGTTAGCTAAAGTTGAAGCCCACGGAATTGAAAACAAACTATTGATCTAGTTAGGAGATTGGCTGAGTGGCAGGAGACGGAGAGTAGAGATAATGGGCAGGTACTCTAATTGGCAGGATGTGACTAGTGGTGTCCCGCAAGGATCTGTGTTGGGGCCTTAACTATTCACCGTATTAATTAACGACTTAGATGATGGGACAGAAAGCCATATATCCAGGTTTGCCGATGACACAAAGATAGACGTCATTGTCAGTAGTGTAGATGGAAGCATAAAATTACATATTAACAGATCAAGTGAACGGGCAAAATTGTGGCAAATGGATTTCACTGTAGGAAAATGTGATGTCAACCACTTTGGATCTAAAAAGGATCGAACAGGGTACTTTCTAAATGGTGAAAAGCTAAAAACAGTGGAGGTTCAAAGAGACTTGGGAGTCCATAGATCGTTAAATCATTAAAATGTCATGAACAGGTAGAGAATAATAATTTTAAAAAAGGCTAATGGAATGCTAGCCTTTAAATCTAGAGGACTAAAATAGAAAGGGGCTGAAGTTATGCTGCAGCTATACAAAGCCCTGGTTAGACCACACCTGGAGCACTGTGAGCAATTCTGGGCACACCTTAGGAAGGCTACACTGACCTAGGAGGGAGTGCAGCATAGGTTTATCAGAATGATACCCAGACTCCAAGGGTTAAATTACGAGGAGAGATTACACAAACCTGGGTTGTATTCACTGGAATTTAGGTGGTTAAGGGGTGACTTGATCGAAGCTTTCAAGATATTAAGGGGAACTGATAGGGTAGATAGAAAGAAACTATTTCTGCTGGTTGGAGATTGTAGGACGAGGGGACATAGTCTAAAAATTAGAGCCAGGCCTTTAAGGAGTGAAATTAGGAAACGCTTCTACACACAAAGGGTGGTAGAAGTTTGGAACACTCTTCCGCAAACGGCAACTGATGCTACATCAATTGCTAGTCTTAAATCTCAGATTGATAGATTTTAGTTAACCAAAGGTATTAAGGGATACGGGGCAAAGGCGGGTACGTGGAGTTAGGTCGCAGATCAGCCACGATCTCATTGAATGGCGGAACAGGCTCGAGGGGCTAAATGGCCTCCTCCTGTCCCTCTGTATGCCCGAATTGACATTGGAATTCACAGCCCACACATCTTGTTTGTTGCTGCCAGTACTCCGTCTCCAGTGGCACAGGGGAAGAAAACAAAAACCTGCTCCGAGTAGTGTCTCTACACGATAAATCGTACATTTAGACTCATTTCACCCCTGACTGGCGAACTAAATTAAGTCATCACAGATAATCTATTGCCACTTCCAACAAAAAGGTCAGTGGATTGAATCCTATTGAAATGGACCTCACACTTGCCGTCCCCGGTAAAACGCACCAAGTGCCAGCCTTGTTCCCCAAGGCAATCTACTTAAACTTGTGATTCAAGGAAGCTGTATTGCACAATCTAAACTAAAACCCAAGGTGCGGACCGGAGTCACATTCATTATAACACTTAACACGCTCCAATAAAGAATGAATTGCCTTTGCGATAGTTCTCCGGCGTTTAGTCATCTGAACACTACTTCGCCCATATATCAAATTCAAACAGCCCCAGAGAGGCATTAGACAGATGCCTGATTCCGTCACTGCCCCATAAACAGTGTGGCTTTATTTCTAGATGATTGGGTGCCACTTTTATAACTTTATCTTTACGACCCCATGAAGCTTTGATGGTTAACCCATTTCACGCTGCAGAATGCTCTATTTACGTTGCATTAACATGACAGCACAGTTGGCAGTAGAGTTTAAAAAAAGAAAAAAAGACTTGCATTTATATAGCACTTCTCACGACATCCCAAAGCACTTTACAGCCAATGAAACACTTTCTGAAGTGCAGTCACTGCTGTAAGGTAGGTAACGCAGCAGCCAATTTGTGCACAGCAAGGTCCCACAAACAGCAATGTAACAATGACCAGATAATTTGTTTTTTTTAAATGATGTTGATTGAACATTGGGGAGAACTCCCCAGCTCTCCTTTGAAATAGTGCCATAGGATCTTTTACGTCCACCCGAGAGTGCAGACGGGGCCTCGGTTTGACGTCTCATCTGAATGACAGCACCTCCGACAGTGCAGCACTCCCTCAGCACTGCACTGGAGTGTCAGCCTAGATTTATGTGCTCAAGTCTCTGGAGTGGGACTTGAACCCACAACCTGCTGACTCGGAGGCGAGAGTGCTACCTACTGAGCCACGGCTGACACGCCAGTAACTAAACATCCAGAGTTGCCAACTCCAGATGTTCCAAGACCCAGCTACAATTCTGGATTTCGCTGGTATCTCTGGAGGTGGTGCAATACAAAGCTTATCGCTGGAAGGAGATGACACCCCAAGGTCGAGCTTCCCCTCTCGGCACTGTCCGGAAACAATTGGTGCAGAGCGCACTCAAAGTGCAAGGCACCTGAGCGTCCTCTGGGGCTCGCTCGAATTCAGCAGACTCCCACATCATGAGCGCACTACTGACTGCAGCCATGATCCAAAGATACACTGGGGTCAGTGGGAACCTTAAAGGGGCAGGCACCATGGAAGCCCCAAGAAAAAGATATCAAGGTACATGGACATTCTGGTTCTGCACAGAAAATATGAAGTTTTGGGGAATGGTCACAAACTATCTGGACGTTGATGGAATTCAACCTCTTACGACTTATGTATGGCCCATCTTCTTGGAGGGCCCCATGCATTCCATCCACTACTCTCTGCACTCTGGGGAAAACCTGCAATGTGGAAAAAGCCAAGGGCTCTAGCCCGCTGCTGCTGAGAGGACCAGGGGAAGCTGGTGTCCCACTCCACCCTCTCAAAAATGGCACATGACCTGGGTTATACACCGGTGTACAGCAGACTGGCTTACGCTGCTCTGGTCACCCATTGCACCCTGGAAGCAGCCAGTTACAAGGAACGCCACTGTGACCTTGACTTCCACAGCTGCAGAAGTGCCTTTCTGGGAATGTGGCTAAAGGTCTTCGTACAGTTGGTCACACAGCTCCCTCACACCCAGGCGATCTAGGAACTGCTCCAGGCCAGATCCTCAAAGCTTTGTGGCCATATTTACAGCCATCTGAGGGGGTATGGATGAATCGATGCCCTCCTCCTATGGTGTCTTCTCTCGCTCTCAGAATGATACAGCACTGAAGGAGACCATTTGGCCCATCGTGCTTGTGCCAGCTCTTTGAAAGAGCTACCCAATTAGTCCCACTCCCTTGCTCTTTCCTCATAGCCCTACAACTTGTTCCCTAGGAGCACTACTAAAGCCTTTACAGGCACTTTCAGATGCAGCACAAATGAATTGGAAAGGAATTTGCTGAAGTATCAGCACTTACTAGAATCTAGCAGCCTGACCCTTTAACGCCATTAGCATCTAAATGTCAACACAGAAAGCAGTACCACCAGGTTCTTCTGGGGGCAATCTGCACCTGATGGTATGAGAGAATATTTGTGTGTATAGGCCTCTGACATTCATCTGCATGAAATTTACATCAATGCACACTCCCCACGTGCAGGCACCAGAAAAGCCAGAGAGGAAGTTTGGGTGCAGTGCTTTCAGGAGCAAAGGATTACCATCCATTTTTCCTCTGCACTGCCCCAACCTGTCCTGGCAGCTGGCAATTTGGTTCATCTCTTGTTGCCCTGTATAGTCTCTCCTACCAGAGAACCTGAGGATGCGGGGGGAGTGGGGGTGGGAAGCTAGATAGGTTACGTTGATAGTGTGAGGTGAAGAAAGGTGGGAGGAGGCTTGTGTGGAGCATAAACACCGGCATGGACCTGTTGCCGTTGTCAACTGTGGCTCAGTGGGCAGCACTCTCGTCTGAGTCAGGAGGTCATGGGTTCAAGCCCCACTCCAGGAACTTGAGCACAAAAATCTAGGCTGACACTCCAGTGCAGTAGTGAGGGAGCACTGTACTGTCGGAGGTGCCATCTTTCAGATGAGATGTTAAACTGAGGTCCCGTCTGCTCTCTCAGGTAAAAGATCCCATGGCAATATTTATCCCTCCACCAACATCACTAAAAACAGATTATCTGGTCGTTATCACATTGCTGTTTGTGGGAGCTTGCTGTGCACAAATTGGCTGCCATGTTTCCTACATTACAACAGTTCATTGGCTGTAAAACGCTTTGAGACGTCCGGTGGTCGTGAAAGGTGCTGTAGAAATGCAAGTCTTTCTGCTGTAAATTCTATATAATTCAATCCAAGAACAGCTGCTTCAGCAAGGCACCAGAGAGCTGGCAGTGCCCGCAGAACTGTATCCCAGGGCAGGCTAGAGTCTTCACAAGGGACAAAATGAAGGGTAACAAAAACAAAATCACTTGAATAAAAGCAGATGTTACAACAACAGCTGCAGTGGTATAACTACCTCTCATACGATGCAAAGCAGGAACTCTAAGACGTGATCTTTGCCACACTGATTTCTGCCGTCATAGCTGCGTCTTCACACCACCCTTCTGGCACCAGAATGCTGAAGGTGGCAATGCTGAAGGAGCAGTGCTAGTTTATCCAGAAACTACATTTTACAGGAATCTCCGGGTTGTGCGCGTGGGCACAGGCGGTTTTCCACAGCACGATACAATGTTCCAGTAGTTGCATGCTGTCTGTGTGGTGATGCACTTGGGTTAAATATCTTTTTTATATAGTAACTAACTCAAAAAGATTCCCAGGAGAGGCAGTGAGCGATTTCAAATGACCTGCTCCAGGAAGCACTCAGTGACACTCAATTACAACAGAAAGTCAAAGCAATGTCAAGGATTTACCAGAGTCAGAGCTTTCTGTCAGAAAACAATTAAAATCAACAATTGCTCTTTTCTTTGCTCTTGGTAATTCCAATGATTGAAAGGTTCACTCTCCTGAATGTGCAGCTGTAGCGTTTGCTGTGCTTGGGGCTCAAGTTATCTGCCCTTCACCTGATTGAATGGTGAGGGGACAAGATCCGCACTGGCTGCTTCGCCTCCAATACGCCGCTGAGCAAATACACCAGTGAGCGGCGAGGAAAGATTGGGTGATTCAGTACAGCAGTCTACCAGGGACCAAGAGCCAGCAAGAGAAAATAATGAAAACCAAGGAATGTTACAGACACCCTGAAGGAGCGACTGCGATTCAGGCCCGCTCGCCACGCACAGGACGCCACCCGCCTACTCACCACCCACAGAACCCAGCCTACCTACCACCTGTGGGACGCAGCCTGTTTATGTTGCAAGTCAGATTTCACAGCATTCGGGGCAAGAGGCAAACAGCTGAGGACGTGCAAGGCTGTGCGCAGTTGGTTTACAGTCGTGACGTGACTTGTTCTGGCTGCTGGACCTTCCTTAAATGGCTGGGCAAAATCCATAGAGAGGAATGATCAGAAAGCAGCATCACAGCCTTTCCGGATGGGTAGAAAAGGGGATCCCCTCACCTCTGGATACAACGTTTACCTTGTTGCCAGGGTATCGCTGCCTCTGCCCTCAGTGCTTCCAGGGGTGGTAGCACTGCAAGAAACAGGCTATTTATATGTACATACATACACACAGCCATACATAATCATATATAAATACTGCTAATGCGGGAAATCTGTGCTCCAGAACTAATCGTGCCTCTAGTCAAGCTCTTCCAATACAGCTACAACACTGGCATCTACCCGACCATGTGGAAAAAATGCCCAGGAATGTCTTGTCCGCAAAAAGCGGTACCAATTCAACCCAGCCAATTATCACAATTCCCGGGAAAGCAAGGGCACGTCCCCAAATGAATGTACTAATCCATGGAGCAACACAAGCCTCCTGTGCCGCTCCCACAGCCCTTACAGGAAAACAAGGAGCCAAGGCAAATCAGCGCAAACCAGGCACAGGCCACAGCTCCAAGTTTCCCACCCTCCCCGTGCACATCATATATTTGCCGCACGTCATTGGGGCAGAAATTCCTCCCCAAACGCGCGAGTACGGAAGGGGTACTCACGCGTCTGGCCGGAGGAAATGCCGGTTTTCAGCATGCACAGCGCATGCGCTGAAAACCGGCATTTCCTCTCCTCTAACCCAAGAGGTGAAGAGGCTAGCGCGTGCGCTGTAGGGGGCAGCGCGTGCGTCTTGGATTTCCTCTGTTTTGGGGGATTTGCGCATGTCTAAAGGCCTCCGGTCTTTACGCTTGTAAAAAGCACACGTAAGTATTTATTTTTACAGGTAAGTGGTGTTTTAGTGTAATTTAGAATTTTTTTCCCCCACAGGTTTATTATTTTAAAGAATCTACAATAAGGTAAGTTTAGTTTTAGACTCTTAATTAAAAATTTATTTTTTTCAAAAAAAAAATTGTTTAAATTATTTTTTTTTAAACTTATTTATACTTAATTTAATGATTGGGATGTTTTTTAAATTTTTATTTAAAGTTTAAATAGTGTTTTGGGCCCCCGTAGTTTTCATGAGTTTGACAGTTCTTACTCTCAAACTCATGAATGAACCTTCCCCTCCCGATTGGTTGTACAGTGCTCACCTGATCCCAGCCGGCACATCGCACTAACTACGCCGCTGGATCAGGTAAGCACTGCGCGCCGACAGCTGAACCGGGCCTGTGACCGGAAATGCAAGCAGGCCCGGGCTTCAGATGTCAGCGCGCAGGGTGAGTGCAGATCGGGGGCTTGCACCCGCGGGAAGCCCCCGACCCGAATTTTTGGCCCATTAGAATTTCAGCCCCTAAGTTACGCAGTATCACACTATTCAGAGCTTTTACCAAATTGACTCTGAAGATGTTCCAGTTTAATTACAGACACCAGTGTTCTTCTGAGTTCAATCTCTGTGAAACACTTCCCAAAAAAAAAAAAAAAAATCACAAAAAGGCTCCTTGATATTTGAACAAATGAACCTACTTCAGGGAATGTCAGTCTGAGCCCTAGGTCACTCAATCAAACTCCCAGCAGTTAAAATAAAACCTCTTTTTCCCCCTTGATGACGTTCTTAGAAATGAAACGCTTGGTGATGAAAGCCGAGTCAAACGTGGTTCAGGAATCACAGACATGGAACAGAAGCAGACAGCTTAATTAGCTGCTTGTAACACGAATGCTTTGAATAAACTGCAGCAGAGCAGTACAAAGAGTTTTTGCCAACATTATTCAGGCGCACAGTCTGATGAAATCATTGCGCTTCCCACAACAGTAGGAGGAGGGAAGAATTTATGCAGCACGCTTCATGACCTCAGGACACTCCAAAGCGCTTTGAAGTGCAGTCACTGCTACGGCAGCCAATTTGTATACAATATCTCACTAATAGCAATCAGGTAGTTACCAGATAATCTGTTTTAATGATAATTGGTTGAATATTGGTCAGTACACCAGGGGAACTCCACTGCTCTTCTTCAAATAGTGGCCATGGGATCTTTTACGTCCATCTGAGAGAGCAGATGGGGCCTCGGTTTAACGTCTCATCCAAAAGACGGCACCTCCGACAGTGCAGCACTCCCTCAGTACTGCACGGAAGTATCAGCCGAGATTACATGCTCAAGTCTCTGGAATGGGACTTGAACCCACAACCTTCTGACTCAAGAGACGAGAGTGCTAGCCACTGAGCCAAGGCCGACACTGACACTGTTCTGACTAGCCTGTTGGGGACAACAACGGTATGTTCATCCCTACTCCTCCTTCTCACATCCCACTTCCCCCTCACCCCACAAGCGTTCACGCACTTTCTAGCTAATCATGCTGTCTCCATGCATTTCTCCCTTCCTCCCCCCCCTCCCCTCAGCTTAACCCGACTCTTGTGCCTTTATGCTTTCAGATAATGAGCAAGCGCCAGAGCAGCCTGTCCCTGAGGGCACCATAGAGAGCGAGGCAAGAGAAGTGGAGGAGGAAGAACACACTGCATCTCTCACCCCCAGGCACCAGCTCAGATACTGGCACTACGCATTCTTTAGAGGCTAGTATAGTAGCGGGATCTGCACGGGGTGAGGCACCGAGAACGAGTGGGCTGCAGCAAGGCCAGGGAGAAAGTGTAGCTTGGGGGCCAGCTCCCTGGAGGGCGAGTTCTGCTGTACAGGACTCGGATGAGGACCTCGATGGGGAGGCTTTTAGAAGAAGGGTGATGGACATGCACACGGAGATGATAGATGGCAAGGGTGCCCGAGAGCCTCTCGACAATGATAAGGAGCGTGGAAGAGTCCACCTCCAACATTTCACAAGGCTCTGCGCACACCATGGAGCCCATCATTTCCAGTCTGCAAAGGATGGTAGACTCCCAGAGAGACCGTGGCGACCCAGACCTGATGCCACACGTGATGGGCGATCTGGCAGCTTCCATTGCAGCACAGCTGGAAGCAACGCAACATCTTAGTGCTGTAATGCAGTCTCAGCTTGATGCCACGCAAGCTCTGCCTGCTGCCATCGTGGCTGGGTCTACCACCGTCGACCGGGGCTTCCACGGTGTCACAGCAGGCCAGCAATCTGTGCTGCAACAGATTGGTAGGGATGCTGAGGTGCTGCCCCGAGGGAGTGGCAGTGGGTCAGTGGAGCAGGAACCTGCTGTCCTCTCAGGATGACAGCATTCCTGCTCCCACCACTGCCACTCTGCTATTGCCCTCGTCGCTGCCCGTCATCCAGCCAGCCCAGACTGCTGCCACCTATGCTGAAGTGGTGCAGTGTACAGCCGGGCCTTCCAGGCCCAGAGCTGGTCGAGTGTGTCCTGCAAGGCCATCTGAAGTCTCCCGCACGGACACTCAGCAGACTTCCACCAGCCCTGCTGCAGCCTCTGGGCCAACACTTCGTAGCAGCACTAGAGTAGGCAAAGGCACAGCAACGACAGGCACTAAGGCATTGCACAAGGGTGAATAGTTAATATTTTTCGTGTAAATATGTGTTCACTGATTTTTGATACATTTCTTAATCAGTTTGGATTCTTTTGTGGTGTGTCTCATTTCAGCTTTGCGCTGAGATATAGCCTGCAACAGGGATGGATTGATGGGGATACGGCCTGCGACAGAGATGGAATGATGGGGATCTGGTGAGCAACAGGGATCTGGGGTTTAATTAATTCGAACTGCAGTCTGATGAGGCGGCCATGGACCACCCTTCCGGAAGGCCAATTGAGTGGATGCCTCCTCCCTCGCTCATGTTACTCATCCTCCTGAGGTGGTCCCGCAATCCCTAGTGGTAAGGGCTGCGCCCTCATGATGGCCAAGTTGTGGAGCATGCAGCAGACCACCACAAAATGGGACACCCGCTCCAGCGAGTACTGGAGGGCTCCTCCAGAGCGGTCAAGGCAGCGGAACCGTTGCTTCAGGAGGCCGATGGTCTACTCAATGATGTTCCTGGTGGCAGCGTGGTTCTCATTATATGAGTGCTGGGCAGGAGTGTTGGGGTTGCGGAGGGGAGTCATGAGCCAGGTGGAGAGCGGATAGCCCTGGTCTCTGAGCAGCCAGCCGCTAGCTTGATGTGGTGGCTGGAAGATTGCTGGCACACCAGTCTGACGCAGGATGAAGGCATCGTGGCTGCTGCCAGGATAGCGGGCATTGACATTAAGGATTAGCTGTCTGTGGTCGCACACCAACTGGACATTAAGTGAGTGGTAGCCTTTGCAGTTACGGAAGATCTCAGGATTGTTATGCGGTGCCCGCAAAGCCACATGGGTGCAGTCAATGGCACCCTGCACCATGGGGAATCCCGCTATCCTGGAAAAGCCGCATGCATGCTCGTCCTACTTCTCTCTGGTGATGGGGAAGGAAATGTAGTCCCTTCTACTGTAGCGAGCCTCTGTGACCTCCCGGATGCAGCGATGGGCGGCGAACTGCAAGATGTTAGCTATGTCTCCTGTTGCAGACTGGAAGGATCCGCTGGTGAAGAAATTGAGCTGCTGATGGTGCAACAAGAAGGGTTTTCCCCGAGATAAGTTGGCAGTGGGGATTTGGGGGGGGGGGGGGGGGGGGTTGGGGGGAAATGGGCTCTTGATTCGGGAGGAGTGCATAAACAGGCAGCGAGGTAAGTTCAGATACTCAGGCAGGTAGATGGGAGAGATAAGAAGGGGTGAAGAATTAATTCAGGGGTCGAGTCAGACAGAGCTGCAGCAGTGGGAAAGGGGGCAGGGAGATGCCCAATTTCAGAAGGCCTCAACCAGGTGCAGCCTTCAACCTTGGAGATGGAAGCTGGGAGCTCCTAGTCAAAGGTAAGTGTATGGTTAAGTATAGATGAGTATTGCTTAGGTGTGATGGGACGGTCACTTATAGGGAGTGCATGCATATGCAACACATACCGGTCACATTGTGACATCCACATATGTAGGCTTTGTTACAGATGCAATACAATCTTAAATGTCGGGTGCCTGAAACTCTCAAAGACATTCCAATTTGCAAAGTTCTCTGGCTCTGACAATGCATCATCTGACTTATGAGAAGCGTCACGGGAGTTTTACTCGTAATATACTAAAATGACACATCTACTGCCTGCATATATCTCACTTTGTTACAGATTTATAGTTATAAAAAAAATCTCAGTATTAAAGCTTGGTGTTGAATGGGTCATCAGTGGCCAGGCTGCATCATGTGCAGAATTAAATATAGGCTTTGCTGAGTCAGCACTAGGAGGATGTAATTCTTCAGGGCTTTTCTAGTGAGGCAGCTATAAAGATAGAAATGGCAGTGACATGAATCTTGTCATTCATGTGGAAATGACTTATGAAGTAATACTGGGCAGCCTGCTGGTGGCGCTGTCCAGGGAGAGTATAAATACTCGGGCACGGGCCCAGCTTGCTCAGGACATTCTTTAACAGGAACTAGTGAAGGACACAACTAGATCTCCTGTTGAAAAACAGTTGACTAAAGCCTTGTTTAATATTCAGGCCAAGTGCCTCGTAGTTTTCTTACGTCAGGCAGTACGCCCATCATGGAAATACTGACGAAATCACAACCACCAAGAAAACTACAACAGGGAATTAACAATCCTCACTCGTTCCTGAGCAAACCCAAGTTCCTGGAACGGTATGTGATCACTTCTAAGCGTTTCTAATAAATGAGTCACAGCAAATGAAAATGCCGAGTTGTTGCTATTTCCAAGAACTCTCTTATCTCAGGGGATTTTAAAAAATTCATTCATGGGATGTGGGCGTCGCTGGCAAGGCCAGCATTTATTGCCCATCCCCAATTGCCCCAGCGAAGGTGGTGGGGAGCCGCCTTCTTGAACCGCTGCAGTCCGTGTGGTGAAGGTGCCCCCCCAGTGCTGTTAGGGAGGGAGTTCCAGGATTTTGACCCAGCGACAATGAAGAAACGGCGATATACTTCCAAGTCAGGATTAGTGTGTGACTTGGACATGCTGTCAAAGGAGCCTTGGCGAGTTGCTGCAGTGCATCTGTAGCCACGGTGTGCCAGTGCTGGAGGGAGTGAATGTTTAAGGTGGTGGATGGGATGCCAATCCAGCAGGCTGTTTTATCCTGGATGGCGTTGAGTTTCGAATGTTGTTGAAGCTGCACGCATCAGGCAAGTGGAGAGTATTCCATCACACTCCTGACTTATGCCTTGTAGATGGTGGGAAGGCGTTGGCAGTCAGGAGGAGAGTCACGCTCTGCAGAATACCCATCTTGCAGCTACAGTATTTATGTGGTTGGTGCAGTCAATGGTGACCCCCCAGGATGTTGATGGTGGGGGATTCGATGATGGTAATGCCATTGAATGTCATGGGGAGGTGGTTAATTTTCTCTTGTTGGAGATGGTCATTGCCTGGCACTTGTGTGGTACAAATTTAACTTGCCACTTATCAGCCCAAGCCTGAATGTTGTCTCAGTCTTGCTGCATGTGGGCACGGACTGCTTCGTTATCTGAGGAGTTGTGAATGGAACTGAACACTGTGCAATCATCAGCAAACATCCCCATTTCTGACCTTATGATGGTGGTCATTAATGAAGCAGCTGAAGATGTTTGGGCCTAGGACACTGCCCTGAGGAACTCCTGCGGCGATGTCCTGGGGCTGAGATGATTGGTCTCCAACAACCACTTTCCTTTGTGCTAGGTATGACTCCAGCCAGTGGAGAGTTTTCCCCGATTCCCATTGATTTCAGTTTTACCAGGGCTCCTTGATGCCACACTTGGTCAAATGCTGCCTTGATGTCAAGGGCAGTCACTCTCACCTCACCTCTAGAATTCAGCTCTTTTATCCATGTTTGGACCAAGGCTGCAATGAGGTCTGGAGCCGAGTGGTCCTGGCAGAACCCAACTAAGCATCAGTGAGCAGGTTATTGGTGAGTAAGTGCCGCTTGATAGCACTGTTGACGACACCTTCCATCACTTTGCTGATAATTGAGAGTAGACTGATGGGGCGGTAATTGGCCGGGTCGGATTTGTCTTCACCACCATGTGGCAGGACTGCAGATCTATGATCTGATCTGTTGATTGTGGGATCGCTTAGCCCTGTCTATAGCATGCTGCTTCTGCTGTTTAGCATGCATGTAGTCCTGTGTTGTAGCTTCCCTAGGATGGCACCTCATTTTTAGGTACACCTGGTGCTGCTCCTAGCATGCTCTTTTACACTCCTCATTGAACCAGGGTTGGGCCTCTGGCTTGATGGCAATGGTAGAGTGAGGGATATGCCGTGCATGAGGTTACAGATTGTGGTGGAATACAATTCTGCTGCTGCTGATGGCCCACAGCACCTCATGGATGCCCAGTTTTGAACTGCTACATCAGCTCTGAATCTATCCCATTTCGCACGGTGGCAGTGCCACACAACACGATGGAGGGTGTCCTCAGTGTGAAGACAGGACAAGGACTGTGCGGTGGTCACTTCTACTAATACTATCATGGACAGATGCACCTGCGACAGGTAGATTGGTGAGGACGAGGTCAAGTAGGTTTTTCCCTCGTGTTGGTTCTCTCACCACCTGTCGCAGACCCAGACTGGCAGCGATGTCCTTCAGGACTTGGAGAGCTCGGTCAGTAGTGGTGCTACCAAGCCACTCTTGATGATGGACATTGAAGTCCCCTACCCAGAGTACATTCTGTGCCCTTTCTACCCTCGGTGCTTCTTCCAAGTGTTGTTCAACATGGAGGAGTACTGATTCATCAGCTGAGGGAGGGAAGTAGGTGGTACTCAGCAGGCGGTACTCAGCAGGCGGATTCCTTGTTTGACCTGGTGCCATGAGAATTCATGGGGTCCGGAGTCAATGTTGAGGACTCCCAGGGCCACTCCTTCCCTCCCGTATACCACTGTGCCACCACCTCTGGTGGGTCTGTCCTGCCGGTGGGACAGGACATACCCAGGAATGGTGATGGAGGAGTCTGGGATGTTGGCTGAAAGGTATGATTCTGTGAGTATGACCATGTCAGGCTGTTGCTTGACTAGTCTGTGGGTCAGCTCTCCCAATTTTAGCACAAAACCCCAGATGTTAGTGAGGAGGACTTTGCAGGGTTGATGGGAGTACTGCTCAATTCAATCAAAGAGGCGAAAAGATGGTGTCCGTACCCACTGTCTTCAGAGAAACACAAACTTTCTAAACAACGCTGGCTGAATTTGAACTCCTACAAGTATCTGGATGGCTCTGCTGATGATTCAGTTGGTGTAATTAGTACGTGAGTCAATCAGACCAGGAGGTCCAGGTTTGATTCCCAGTCTGTGCTGAGGTACGTCGCAATAGTGGTGCTACAATGGGCCTCAGAGCCTAGATTAGCGTGCGGGGGTGGGGGCGGGACAATGGTTTCTGCTCTGGAATAACTACCCAGTGACCCTTGTTGGAAGGTGCACGTGAATATTGGGTGAAGACAAAGTTGGGCTTGTTCTTATGCTGCCACGGTTGAATAGCCTCCTGGCGCACACTGCCTTGGCTCACATATGAAGAAAGGCCGCATGGGTGAGATACTGGAGGGTGCCATAGCCCAACAATAGGCAGATTGGCATCAGGAGGGAAAAGGGGAGAAAAATTCTAGTTGCAAGCAAAGCAACAGGGCCAACGTGCAACATATTTAGTCAGGAGCTCGATCACACAGACGACCTCCAACCCTGCGCCTGGGTTTGATCTGAAACGTGGGAGGGATTTATCCGGGGGGTCAGCAGGCGGGATCGGTGGAAAAATGGGTTTTTTTGGACAGCGGGTCGGGACCCCGCTGTCAACACGCCGCCACGTGCCTTTACCAAATGTCGGGTCTGTCAGCGCTGAGCAGACCCGACAGGCAGTGTGGGGGAGGCAATTCAGGTCATTATGACTTTGTTAAGAGGATTAACAACAATTTTGAGTTCACCTTTAGAATTTACCAGCTCGCTAACGGGGTCCACGCTGCTCGGGGATCACGTCTGTTAAGCTGGGTGGGAGTTGAATGGCCATAGAATCATCTCATTACTTGACAGCTTGTAATGTGCTATGAAAGCTCCCATCTCACAGCTGTTCACTTTCCAAGCTCAGAAGCTGTTGCTTGCTGCATTTGGAAGACAGGTTGAGCATTATGCAGGTTGCAAGTGTTTGGAGCAAACACTCTATCCAGTGTCACCTCATTGGAACAACCTCTCTCACCATTGACAAATCGCTTCTGTCACCTCAAGTTCACCTGCCATCTATTCCATCAACATGGGTACAGGTTATACTCTCTCACCTTGCTCCTCAGAATCTGACCACGATCAGCCCCAACACCAGCAGCACCAACACCACCACCAACCTTCTCCACAATCACCTGATGCTGCACAGGACAGAGGGCATCAGCACCCGACCACATTTTTGCCCAGGAAGCCAGAGATGGCCTCACCATGGCCAGATTTACTTCACTTGACGCTACACATCCTGGCTGCCACATGATGCGCCAAGTGGGCACCACCCCACACCAACACCATAAAGCATCCCTATAATGTCCAAGCCATTCCTTTCACACATCAGCATTGTCTCACCATTCACTGTAACTCACTAAGCCACTTCCAAAGGTGCACACAAATCTATCCAAGAACGCAAAATGTTGAAAATAAATATTTCAATGTTTGACGGCACATTAACAGAAATTTCACATGGACATTGGCTAAAACACACAAGTGCCTACCCTTGTGTGCTGTTAGTTGGTATGACTGCACTAGGATGCGGGTGAGTGTGAGGGGTAGCTAGTGAGATGGGGAAGCGATAATGTAGATAGAGAGGGATGGGTGGAGGTGCAAGGTAAGTTGGTGTGAGTGAGGATGTGCAGGAGTAGGGTAGGGAAGGCAGAGCGATGGGGATGTGATGAGAGGCACAGCAGGATGAGGTTGAGTGTGACTTTGTACTAACGTTTCCTGATCTAATGAGATAATTGAAGCGTTTGTGGCACTGCACCCAGGTCCTCCTGAACACATCCCTGCTTGTGCCCTCCTGTGCAATGTGCAACCAGGCTGCGTTGGGACTCCTGGGGAGGTCTCTTCTGCCCATTGGGAGGGAAGAGACCCTACCTGCATGCTTTGACTCCCACCATAAGCATATGGAGGGAGTCAAGGGAGAGCCTGGGTGCAGCCCTGCACCTCTGTGCAATGCTCATCAGTGTCTGCAGCACCTCAATGCTGTAGAACACTGACAGCACAAACGTCAAAAGAAAGTTGGCCATGGTCCCTTTAAGGAAACCGGCTGATGGTGTGTCATCAAGCGACGTCATCAGACCCGCTTCCTTCAATTACCCGGCAAATGCGCTGGGCGGGCTTAACAAGCCCAATCAGGGGAAAATCATTTCAGAGGCCGGGATGGAGCCAGCAGCGGGGTCGGGACCCGCCAGTGACATCGCCTGCCACAGATCCACCCAGGTAGGCGAAATCGTGGCCATGGTATCGGAGCTGACAATCCAGTGTTGTAAATGCAACGCAGCACCCGATCCACGGTGCAATCCTGGCTCTTCCACCTGCTGACAGATTACTACAGGACCTCTCGATCAGATACAGTGTTTTGTTTATTCAAAGCTCTTCCAGGTGACAACTGGTGTCATTTTCAGTGACTCATTTTAAATCAAAAGCCAGTCTTTGATCCCTTGAGTTAACCTTATGCTTTAAAAAATGCTACCTAAAAACCGATAACGAAGTGGTGACTGGTTCTTGTCCAGACTGAAGATAGCCTCCTGTTATACGAGAAAAAACCCACTAAAATTACAATATTACAGAACGTACCATTTGGGAAAAGCTACACCCAGGTAGCGACAAGGTAATGGATTTAACTTGAAATATTGTGCAATTACTGAAGTTATTGCAAACTGTGTTCACATCTACACACATGCAAATAAATTCCCCAACACAGCAACCCCATCCCATCGACACTTAAACAGAGGAATCACTCCTCATTATTCACATACAGGGAGACAGCAGGTGCCGGCACCTTGTGAAACTGGTATTCAGGCAGAAGGCCCATTTGTCCTCCAATTTTTATAGACTAGGGATCACTTAAAAAATACAGAGTCTTGCTGTTGGTCCTGGAAGGTCACTGCAATCTTCTAAAGGTTTTTACCCAAGTCCGGTGCATTTCTACATGTTTTGTGCAGGAACCGTGAATCGGTGTCATTTTTATTCAGGTGAACCTCGGGTCGGCAGCTGACTATTTCAGGCCCGAAAACGGGCTGAAGCGGATTTCCACCCCAGTGCCTTCAGGAGAAAAACTCCGGTGGGAAAGTAAGTAACAGGACTATAGAGAAACGAATTTAAACTACTGTAGAAGGTTAATCTTCAGCCCTGTGGAACTGTCACCCAGTAGGGGAAACAAAGCAGAAAGAAGTGATGGAAGGAGGAGAATTGGGAAATAGTTATAAAAATGAGAAAAGCAGTTTCTGGAGGTATATTTGCGGTCGGTTTCAGTCAGGAAGTTTTAAAAGTGTGTCTACTTTCACTATCAAGTGTTTGGACTCACCTCGCCCCGCCACCTCCCAGGACCAATGCAATGGAATTGCCGGTAAGGATCCTGGCCAAGCGGGAGAAGTCTGAGTGACGGTCCGGCTGCTTCTGAGAAACCCTTTGGTACATCTCGAGCTGAAAAAACACCAGACCAAAAAGTATAAGTATCAGTTCAACTGACGGCGGTACAAGTGCTCTCAGTGCCCGAGTCAGGTAGGCCATTAAAATTACATGTAGTATTGTATGAACTTGCAAAGAAATTCCATAGCACAAATTTATTTATCAAGTTTCGTACAGCTTACATCTTGTGAAGCTTTTCCATCGGGTTTCACTCGAGTTTGACACCCTAGCTTCCATCGGCTGTTATGTCCCAGGTGACAGGGGAGACAGTTCTTATAACATTGTGAAGTGAGTCAGCTGATAGGTGGAGAAATAATGCTGGGAGGAATGCTCTTCCTCTAACACACCAGGCTTTAGAGGGATGATAGGCTTGTGTGTACAGTTTAGATTACTCATTGTGACGATGATCTTGTTCTTTGAATGCAGTTCCGCCTCCACATACCAACGAACATTGTGCCAAAATAAGGGGAAACCACTTAGGGCGATCTCCCTTTAAGACTACGGCTCGATATAGCGGCCTCCTTGGTCATCCCACAATACATTAGGGCCTTGTTCTCAACCACACCCCAGCTCTGGACCAGAGGCAGCAGCAGAAAGATCCCAAGTCTGAACAAGCTCCAATATGCGCAAAGTTTTTTTTAAAAAAAGGAGCCTTGTAACGTGGTGACTGAACGCCAATCAAAGAGCAAGGAATGGGCACACCCAGTCAGATTCTCCCCCACTCAATCAGCCCCTGTGCAAATTAACCATCAAGGTAAGCAATGGAAATGGGGAATTCTACGAATATGGGGATGAATTTCCTCGGGGGCGCCACTGCCACAGGTTTGGCAGAAACGCCGTTTTACAGGGTTTCTGCTAAACTTACGGCCCTGAGGAAATTCACCCTCGCCCCAATGTTGAGCAGAGTTTGGAACACTGCAGTGCTCAAGTGTTTTTTCATCCATAACCACCAGATCAAGACAGCATGCCCTGGGAAAGAATGGAAGTATATGCAGATTGCGTCAGAAGAACCTGCGCATCTGCATCAAAGACGTGGCCATTGTAGAGCTACAGTTCTCAATTCTTGCTTCACCGGTTCCCTGATCTGCATAATCTGTCCTTGAGAGTCAACTTCATCATTAATTGCCCAGCAATAACTAGTGTTCTAAGGATTAGTGCTGCTTGAATCGGTGTCATTTTTATTCTGCTGCAGCTGATGTGTTTTCAAAGCTGCAAGTCTAACTTAAGTTAAAATGTAATTTTAAACCACTTGGAAACTCATTTTACTTGATACAGGCTAGAGGCCCCCAAAGGTGATCAAGGTTAGAGTACATGACTCATTTGTTCACACACTGCCCCCCTCATACTGGCTGGGTCACTGCTCTCTCCGCTGCTGTGCATTAGTTCCAATTTATAAATTGGGACTCAAGCTATTTACAGTTGGCAAGCTTAACTAATTATTTCTGCTTAGATCACTTTTGTTGGTGGGAATTTAATTTAATTTTTCTTGGAAATTAGGCAATGTGTCAAATTAAATTTCATGCCAATAGTGCCTGCTTGGCTATAAATTGGAATATTACGAGATAATTTTACAGTGAGCACAATTGTCGAAACGTGGAGCTGCTCCGAGATGGTACCAGCTGTTTCTCTCCGTGGCACCAACGGAACAGAACTGTACTCAGCACACATCAGCTTAAAATATCTAGGGTTTGACATTCAGCAACATGTTCAAACCTTCAGTAACCCTTATGCTAGAGCCTGTACAGCTAGCGCAGCACACACCATGACTAACGCAGTGTCCCTCATCCTATTCACTGTACAGGAACTCTGCACAGTTAGCGCCTCAATTTCAAAATTCTCATCCTTGTTTTCAAATCCCACCATGGCCTCGCCCCATCCTATCTCTGTAACACCACCACCACCACCGCCCCCCCCACCAGATATCTGCACTCCTCTAATTCTACCCTCTTGAGGATCCCTGATTGTAATCACTCAACCATTGGTGGCCATGCCTTCTGTTGCCAAGGCCCTAAGCTCTGGAATTCCCTGCCTAAATCTCTCCGCCTCTCTTTCCTCCTTTAAGACGCTCCTTAAAACCTACCTCTTTGACCAAGCTTTTGGTCACCTGCCCTAATTTATCCTTATGTGGCTCAGTGTCAAAATTTGTGTCTTATAACACTCCTGTTCAGCGCCTTGGGATGTTTCACTATATAAAGAAAAGTTGTTGTTGCTGTTGTTGTTAATATAGCACACACCATGACTAACGCAGTAACCCTCATTCTATTCACTGTACAGGAACTCTGTACGGTTAATGCAGCACAGACGATGAATAATGCCGTAACCCTCACGTGCAGGACAGGATACCATATAACCCTCACTGGAACTCCGTATAGCAAAGACTCCCTCACACACAGTTGGTATCAGTCCTCTCAGCTTGCTCCAGTTGTGCAGGAAAGGTTGAGACTGGTTACACCCTGTGATCGGAGGACCAGTCACAGCTGTGTTGCTATAACAGAGTTCTATGGCAAACATCTTTGCATGTTCACTGTATTATGTGAATGGGAAGGAACATCTAGGGAAATACTTTCATTGGGGAAAAAAGTAGAAAATACAATTTGCCTATGAAGAGTGCAGACCCTCCGCATGTTTTATAGCGGAAACATTCTAAACTTCAATTTAATTTGATTTTTATTTAAAACATGCAACAGCTTTAATGAAAAGTGCCATGCCTTTATTTCTCTATTTGCCAAAGAGTTAAATGCAATACACAGATTGGATAAAAATGCATCAATGCCTTACCAGCATTGGGAATACAAATGTCCCAGCTTGTACCATGGTTTCTGGGGCTCGGTCAGCTATGGAGTGGCTCTCTGGCCAGTCTGGACTTACACTCCTTCCCTGCCCACCCCACGCTGCTTACAATGCAGCCACTCAGGAATACTCTCCATAATGGACTATGCAGAGCGACTGAGCAGGGAGCAGACCTTATTCAAGAGTCTCCATGCCTGTGGGACAATTTACTTTTATTTTCTTAAGAGAAACACATAAATCAAATAAATTTAAGGTGAGTTTACCATTTTTCTACAAAAAGGGGATGTATTTTAAATATTTACCTTCCCCTTTAATAAGGATCCCTGTCAGGAGGAACTACCTATCACATGCAAGCGATGAGACGCGTCGATAAGGCAGTGATGTATTTTGACACCATTTCTGTACTTTTGTCACAATATTTGCAAAACAAAAAGATAAAGGTCTTTCACTTTTCATTAAAGATCTGCCTTATTAAGTGGCTGGGTGTACTGGTTGTCCTCTTCTGCCGTTGAGTAACTAAGGGTGAAGTTGAAAGAAATCTAAGCATATTATTAGACCTAGTACTCAATGCATTCAATCAGTCTGGAGCAGCAATCAATGCCAGCTCCAGCCTTCCTTTTCTCTCTAATGTCCTTGAGTGTACCATTGCTTCCCAGCTCTGTGCTTGCTTCTCCAAAAACACCCTCTTGGTATCCCTCCAGTCTGCCTTCCACTCTTCTCACAACACATCCTTTGTGGCTGTGGTGCATTAATCCTCTCGGCCTCTCTGCAGAATTTGGCATAGTGGTCTTTGCAATCCTCCTCCAATGCCTCTTCTCTGTCACCAGCTCCTTGGGGCTGCCCTACCGATCTCAACATAGCCAGTGCATCTAACAATGGCTTCCCTTCCTTCCCTCACACCTTCATCTCTAACGTTCTCTAAGGATCTACCACTTGTCCAAAACTCTGTTATATGGTATCCTAAGAACATAAGAAATAAGAGCAGCGGTTGGCTATTCGGTCCTTCAAGCCTGCTCCGCCATTCAATGAGATCATGGCTGATCTTCTGTCTCAACTCCATTCACCGGCCCTATCGCCATATCCCTTGATGCCCTTACTAGTCAGAAATCTATCGACTTCTGTTTTGAATATACCCAATGACTGAGCCTCCACAGCCCTCTGGGGTAGAGAATTCCAAAGATTCACCACCCTCTGTGTGAAGAAATTTCTTCTCATCTCAGTCCTGAATGGCCTACCCTTTATCCTGAGGCAATGGCCCCTGGTTCTAGACTCCCCAGCCAAGGGAAACATTCTCCCAGCATCCACCCTATCAAGCCCTGTAATAATTTTGTATGCTTCAATGAGATCCCCTCTCATTCTTCTGAATTCAAGAGAATACAGGCCTAGTTTACTCAATCTCTTCTCATACGACAGTCCCGCCATCCTAGGAATCAATCTCGTGAACCTTCGTTGCAGTCGCTCTATGGCAAGTACATCCTTCCTTAGGTAAGGAGACCAAAATTGTACACAGTACTCCAGGTGTGGTCTCACCAAGGCCCTATATAATTGGAGTAAGACTTCTTTACTCCTGTACTGAAATCCTATCCTGTCCTGCACAGAGTCTCACTCGCCCATCACATTGTCCCATCAAACTTACATTTGCTTCCCTTCCCTTAACGCACTTAGTTTAAAATCTTTTAATTATCTTCCACTCATTCCATGGCCTCATTTACTTCTGGTCATGGAGATGCAAGGAAAGCATTCAAAGACTTGAGGTGGTGCAGAAAAAAGCCACAAGATTGATACCCAGCATTAAAGTTATGAGAAGAGATTTAGATTATTAGAGCCTTGAAAATTGGCAAATAAGCAGTAACATCCACACCCTCCACCACCGGCGCACCATGGCTGCAGTGAGCTATCCACAGGATACACTGCAGAAACTCGCCACGGCATTTTTGACAGCACCTCCCAAATCCACAACCTCCACCAGGCAGAAGGACAACGGCAGTGGGTGCATGGGAACACCATCACCTCCATGTTCCCCTCCAAGTCACATATCATCCTGACTTGGACATATTTCAAAGTTTGCAGGTGATACGAAGCTCGGAAATGTAGTAAACAATGAGGATAGTAACAGACTTCTTTTTGGTAAGACGAATGAGGTGAGGCAATATGAACTAAATGGTACAATTTGAAAGGGGGTGCAGGAGCATTGACCTGGGGGTGTCTGTACACAAATCTTTGTAGGTGGCAGGGCAAGTTGAGAAGGCTTTTAAAAAACCATATGGGATCCTTAGCTTTATAAATAGAGAAATGAGAGTATAAAAGTAGGGAAGCTATGTTAAACCTTGATAAAACACTGGTTAGGCCTCAGCTGGAGTATTGTGTTCACCACACTTTAGAAAGGATGTCAAGACCTTGGAGGGGGTGCAGAGGAGATTTACTAGAATAGTGCCAGGGATGAAAAGGTTAAGAGGAGATTTGACAGAGGTGTTCAAAATCACGAATGGTTTTGATAAAGTAAATAAGGAGAGACTGTGAGTGGCAGAAAGGTCAGTAACCAGGACACAGATTTAAGGTGATCGGCAAAAAAACCAGAAGCAACATGAGAAAACTTTTTTTTTTTTTTTTTTTACACAGCGAGTTATGATCTGGAATGCACTGCCTGAAAGGGTGGTGGAAGCAGATTCAGTAGTAACTTTCAAAAGAGAATTAGGTAAGTACTTGATGGGAAGAAATTTACAGGACTGTGGGGAAAGAGCAGGGGAGTGGGATTAATTGGATAGCTCTACCAAACATCCGGCACAGGCATAATGGACCGAATAGCCTCCTTCTGTGCGATATATGATTCTATATCGCCGTTCCTTTATTGTCGCTGGGTCAAAATCCTGGAACTCCCTATCCAACAGCACTGTGGGAGCACCTTCACCACACGGACTGCAGCGGTTCAAGAAAGCGGCTCACCACCACCTTCTCGAGGGCAACTAGGGATGAGCAATAAATGCCGGCCGTGTTAGCAACTTCCATATCCCGAGGTTGAATAAAGAAAACCCTCCAACAGGTATATGAGACAGTAAGCCGTATAGAAAAGGTAAACCCAGAACAACTACCCTGCATTAAACCCTGACACTTTGTTAAGGGGGTACCAGCAAGAGCCAAATTTAGAACTGATAGGGACAGGAGTTCCTCACAGAAAGTGATCAGTACATGGAATGGACCTTCAGGTAGGGTAATGGAGGCAGAAACTCTGGAATGGTTTAAAGACCAGCTGGATACTGTGCTGGAGGCAGTGTCTTCGTGGATGGAATGGCCTTCTCATCTGTATGTGGCTTATGAACTTGAGCAAAAAACAATTATAGCGGGTGTCAATTCTCAAATTTAAACAATGCAAAGTAGGTAAAGGCCAGCAAATAACTGAGGGCTGCCTTGGCTCATGCCCACCTCTGCGTCAGACTCCTGTACACGCACACTGTCAAATGGGTAATGTGCACAGCTCCCACAGCTGAACAATGCACGACCCTGAGTGAGAAAGGTATTTAGACTGCAGTGATGCATAAACTACATCACTCAATAATAATATCCAGCACAGTGAATTCCAAATCAGAGCCATCCAACACCCTCTGTCACTGCATCACAATTACACCTGACTATACCTCTGGCCTTACAAAGCAGTTATAAACTATTAATTTAACACAAATATTATGGAGCTTTTACATTCAATGCCCTGGATAACGACCCAGATTTTGCTCCCCCTGTTTGGGGGGGATAAAGGGAATGCAATAAATAGCTGTAGCAAATGTGGATTTTCAGAAGGAAATTCATTGACAGGATAATAAAGGATTACAGTTAATGGGTGTTGACTGGATTGGAAAAGGGTTGGAAGTGGTAGATCACAGGAGTCGGAGTGGGGTGCACTTTTTTTTTTCCACTCTCTCGTTATAAATAGATGATGTGGATTTGGTCATTGAAGGCCGATAAATCCCCAGGGCCTGATAATCTACATCCTAGGGTACTTAAGGAAGTGGCCCTGGAGATAGTAGATGCATTGCTGGTCATCTTCCAGAACTCGATAGACTCTGGAACAGTTTCCATGGATTGGAGGGTAGCTAATGTTACCCCACTATTCAAAAAAAGTGGTAGAGAAAAAGCGGGGAATAATAGACCGGTAAGCCTGACATCGGTAGTGGGGAAAATGCTAGAGTCCATTATAAAAGATGTAATAGCAGAGCACTTGGAAAACAGTGACAGGATCGGACAAAGTCAACATGGATTTACAAAAGGTAAATCATGCTTGACTAATCTACTGGAATTTTTTGAGGATGTAACTGGTAAAATAGATAAGGGAGAACCAGTAGATGTGGTGTATTTGGACTTTCAGAAGGCTTTCGATAAGGTCCCGCATAAGAGATTAGCGTGCAAAATTAAGGCACATGGGATTGGGGGCAAGGTATTGACTTGGATAGAGAACTGGTTGGCAGATAGAAAGCAAAGAGTTGGAATAAACGGGTCGTTTTCCGAGTGGCAGGCAGTGACTAGTGGGGTACCGCAAGGATCGGTCCTAGGACCCCTGCTGTTCGCAATATATATTAATGATCTGGACGAGGGAATTGGATGTAGTATCTCCAAATTTGCAGATGACACAAAGCTGGGTGGGAGGGTATGCTGTGAGGAGGATGTCGTGAAACTCCAGTACGATTTGGACAGGTTGGGTGATTGGGCAGAAACATGGCAAATGCACTATAATGTGGATAAATGTGAGGTTATCCACTTTGGTGGCAAAAACAGGAAGGCAGATTATTATTTGAATGGCAATAGATTGGGAGAAGGGGAAGTGCAAAGAGACCTGGGTGTTCTTGTGCACCAGTCGCTGAAGGTAAGCATGCAGCTGCAGCAGGCGGTTAAGAAGGCAAATGGTATGTTGGCCTTCGTAGCGAGAGGATTCAAGTACAGGAACAAGGATGTCTTGCTACAGTTGTACAGGGCCTTGGTGAGACCACACCTTGAGTATTGTGTGCAGTTTTGGTCGCCTTACCTGAGGAAGGATGTTCTTGCCATGGAAGGAGTGCAGCGAAGATTCACCAGGCTGATACCTGGGATGGCAGGAATGACGTATGAGGAGAGATTGTGTCGATTGGGCTTATACTCACTGGAGTTTAGAAGATTGAGAGGGGATCTCATCAAAACCTATAAAATTCTGTCAGGCCTGGACAGACTAGATGCAGGAAGGATGTTCCCGATGGCCGGGGAGTCCGGAACCAGGGGTCATAGTCTAAGGATAAGGGGTAAGCCATTTAGGACAGAGATGAGGAGGAATTTCTTCACCCAGAGGGTGGTGAACCTGTGGAATTCTCTGCCACAGAGGGCAGTGGAGGCCAGTTCATTAAATATATTCAAGGAGTTGGATATATTTCTTAAGGCTAAAGGGATCAAGGGATACGGGGAGAAAGCAGGGACAGGGTACTGAATTTGGATGATCAGCCATGATCTCATTGAATGGCGGAGCAGGCTCGAGGGGCCGAATGGCCTACTCCTGCTCCTATCTTCTATGTTTCTATGGAACACACAATACTGAAACTTGCCGAGGAGCAAGGGGGACTGTAAAAGATTTCAGAAAGACATGGATAGGTTAGCAGAATGGGTAGAAAGGGAGCAGATGCGATTTACTGCAAAGAAGTGTGAAGTAATGCACCACGTCGCTGAGTTACTCGCTGGCCTTTACCTAGTTTGCATTGCATTGTAAAATAAGGAATAAGAGATGCACTCAATGGAAAGACACTGAAGGGTGTGGGGGTGGAACAGACAGAATTAGGGGTTCCCATGTGTAATGACCTGAAAGTGAAAGTACCGGTAGATAAAACCATAAAAAGTACCAATAGTAGTTCAGATTTTACAAATCAGGACATAGAATACAAGAGAGAAGAGGTTATGATAAATTGGCACAAGGCAATGGTTAGGCCACAGCTGGGGTACTGTGTGAATTTTTGGGTGTCCCATTACAGAAGGGACGTTACTTCCCCCTCTCCCTAGTGTGGCCCTACAAATGGCACGTCTGCGATTCCTTTAAAATAAAACATGGGATCAAACCATATCCAGATACATTTCCTCGTTCCCCTACCAGTTTAGGCAGCCTCTTGCGAGAGAAGACTCGGCGAGGGCAGCAGAGGTGAAGATGACCAGAGCACCAGCTCCTCATGTTGAGCCACTCGACGGTGCGTGCTGGTGTCGGCCCGTCCTCCTTGTGCAGAAGGATGAGTTGTTTGAGGGCTCGCACGGCTGTGTTCTCCAACATGCGCTCCAGCTGAAAACAAAGCGATATGCAGATTACAGACGTGACGGGTCGTGCCTTACACCGAACCGCTCCATGGTGTGCGCAACTACACCGTGTCTCCCACTGCTGGTCACAATACCACGTTTTACAGGTGGAGCATTTCCACTTCACAGTATATATCACTACTCAATCCAGTCGGCAAGCAGATAAAAGTGGAAAGCCGGAATGCCTGGTATCCGACTTTCATTCCCTTCCTGGTGTGGCAAAACATGCTTGACCTCCCAGGCAAGAGGCCAGAGAAGTAAGTCATACTCAAAGTTTTCACAGCCAGAAAAATACAATGGGACTCTTGAAATAAAGTGTGTGTGTGTGTGTGTGTGTGAAACTCTACTATAGAAATGGTTCTGAAACAGTCAGCAGACAGCAAAGGAGCTGTGTGACGATGGTACACAAAACCTCTTCAGTCAGAGCAGTGATAAGACAGGATGTTTTATCGAAGAATAATAACTTTAAAAAAAGTAATTCACCCTCTCCCCATCTCGTGTTTCTTTGTGCCCAAAGACAAAAATTCAGTCTATTGATAGAGATATAGATCTACACAATGAAAGGTGGGCAGGTACGTGATTGCATTGCCTTCAAAAGACGCACAGTTGAACTTTTGACCCACCTCTCCGACTGTTGGCTCCTGCTCTCCCAGCCCGACAATAAGGATGCAATCAGCCTGCCTGATACAGCGCTGGGTCCAGGGAGTCATGCTGCTGTCGGACTGGTACAGCACAATTCGATGGATATCTTCTTGCTGCGCCAGCCAGCTCGACAGTCGGTACTCGTGGATACTACAGAGACAGAAAGGCAAGAGCTAGTTCAGAAACAAAACGCTGGGAAGCCGCAACCCACCAGTCAGCATCTGTGGAGAGGATAGACAAGTCAACAGTTTGGGCAGAACCCTTCTTCAGAACCTAAAAAGAGAAAATGTTTTAATAGAATCAGAAAAGGAGGGGGGAGGGAAAAAAACAAACAGATAATCCAAGCACAGAGGGAGTTAGCCAATGCATCACTTGCAGTCTGCTTAAAAGAAAATCAGGATACTATTAGATGTAGAAGATCATCAAAGCTCTCCACCACTGCGGCTTCCTTCGTGTAGTGTCTGGGTCTGTTGCAGACTAATTGAGAGAGATTGATTACAATGAGTAGTCAGCGACTCCATCATCATTGTATCATGCGACTCCCAGGGCGGTAGAAGGCGAACTAGACGGACCTCGGTCTTTTTTCATCAAGCAATTCCTATCTCGGCGGGGGGGGCGGGGGGAAAAAGAGGGGCATCGAGATAATGCTTAGGACAGAGACCCTACATCAAGAAAGTGGTGGTGGGGGTTCTGTGGCTTTAGTGCTGCCCTACTTTTTTTCTTTTTAGGACTGGCAGGCCTACTGTACTTTGCCAACATTTTGTGTTTTAATTTCAGATCTGATGCGCAGGCTTTCTGCTTCAGTTTCCCCAATGTTCCTGCCTATTCCTTGGGCAAGTCTCTCACGACTGTAGGCAGCTCACCGCTTCTCTCTATTGCTGGATTAATTTTTTGCCTGGCAGTGCAGTCTCACCGACACTGAAAAGACCAAACAATCTCCTGCTTTTTGTTTAAGCGGGTTACCACAACAAGAACTTGCATTTGCAGAGGACCTTTAACACAGAAAAACATCCTAAGGCACTTCACAGGGGCATCAGGAAGAAAAGGCCACAGATCATTCACCAACTAACTTTCTTTTTTTCTGCCTGGAGTATCTGCTCGTTTTTCCTCTGCCTTTATTGTCGGGTTTCATTAAAATACTTGCTGATCTGTCACTTTTCAGTTCTGAAAAAGAACCGGACTCAAACCATCAACCTGTCTCCTCTCTCCAACAATGCTGATGGACTATTTTCTGTTTCTGTTTCAGATTTGCAACATTTGTAAATTTTGGCTTTTTCAGATACATAGTTACAGCATCAGCTAAACCCATAAGGTTATCTTCATTCCCATGCGCAATTCCACCTTTAAAAGAATGATATAACCAGAGGCCACAGAATCATAGAATGGCTACAGCACGGAAGGAGGCCATTCAGCCCGTCCCGACTCTCAGCTAGTCCCACTCCCCCGCCCTTTCCCCATTGCCCTGCTATTTTTCTCTCCTTCAGGTGCTTATCCATCTCCCTTTTGAAAGCCGTGATCAAGTCTGCCTCCACCACCCTCTCAGGCAGTGCATTCCAGATCCTAACCACTCGCTGTGTAAAAAAGTTTTTTCTTATATCGCCTTTGGTTCTTTTGCCAATCACCTTGAATCTGTGTCCTCTGGTTCTCGACCCTTCTGCCAATGGGAGCAGTTTCTCTCTATCTACTCTGTCTAGACCCCCTCATGATTTTGAACACTTCTATCAAATCTCCTCTCACAGAGTGAAGATAATTGGCAAAAAATCCAGGGGGGAAATGAGATTTATTTTTATGCAGCGAGTTATAATAATCTGGAATGGACTACCTGAAAAGATGGCGGAAGCAGATTCAAAAGGGAACTGGATACATGCTTGAAAAGGAGAAATTTGCAGGGCTGTGGGAAAAGAGCAGGGGGTTAGAACTAATTGGATGGCTCTTTCAAAGAGCCAGCAAAAGACATGATGGGCCGAATGGCCTCCTTCTGTGCTGTATGATTCTACATACAGCTACTCTAAATCAATATCGTCACTCAACCATTGGTGGCCATGCCTTCTGTGGCCTAGGCCCTAAGCTCTGGAATTCCCTGCCTAAACCTCTCTGCCCCGCTATCTCTTTCCTCCAAACCTACCTCTTTGACCAAGCTTTTGGTCACCTGCCCTAATTTCTCCTTATGTGGCTCGGTGTCAAATTTTTTGTCTTTTAACACTCCTGTGAAGGGCCTTGGGACGTTTTACTACGTTAAAGGCGCTATATAAATACAAGTTGTTGTTGTTGAAACTACAATGTCCCTGAATTTGGAATTCTCCTGTCCAGCCCATTACCATCCAACTTCCAGATGGTTGCACTATCCTAAATGCTCCATGGCCTTTATCTGTGTGTTTACCGGTATCCCAGGTGTCTCTTGTTATTGGTGGTCAGTGTAAAGGCATTGTGTATATAACCTGTCCACACCCAACAATTCCTTGTGGAATCAGAATAACCAAACCAAAGACAAAGACAGAGTACAACCAGCTAGAACAAGCTCACTTGAAAGAGGTAAGAGGTTAAGTAAGGCAGGATGTGACTTTACCTGTCTAAAGCAGTAGATCCAAGGCGCTGTTTGATGACATCACTGTTCAACAGCAAGGTAGGACCTGAAAAGAAACAGTTGATTTTTTTTTTTAGTTCAATATATGGTGCACCGAATATTCCTGTAGGGGATTCACAAGGTAAAAATGACTTTCAGATTCTGCTATGAGAGCTTACACTGCAATTGGTTTGTGCGTAATTAAAAAGAACAAATGAAAAAGTTCAAATAGCCATGACTGGATATGGCGAATTGACTCATTAGTCCGAAACCAGCACTCTCACTGCCTCTGGGGCGCTTTATGCAATGTTGTGGTACTCGGGCAGTATGTAGAAATTCAGGGCATTCGATGCTGATATTGCGGTGTGCCAATCCAAATTACTTGCCCTACTCATTCCAATCGCCGATCCTTCATCGTCACTGGGTTGAAATCCTGGAACTCCCTACCTAACAGCACTGTGGAGCCCCTTCACCACACGACTGCAGCGGTTCAGGAAGGCGGCTCACCACCACCTTTTGCAGGGCATGTAGGGATGGGCAATAAATGCAGACCTTGCGAGTGATACCCATATCCCAATAATTAATTTTTAAAAACGCATTACAAAATGACAGTCTCAAAATTGCAGCTCAGGTAAACCCATCGTATTCCATTGAAACAAGCACCATGTGGTATATAGAGTATTGTCGCTCTATAAGGCAGTCTTTGGGAGCATGTTCATTTCTGAGGGACAATGGAACAAATTGAATTTGGAGGCTCTGAGCACCAATTCCAAGTTTGAACATTGGTTTACAAACAGCAAGTGCAACACATTCACCACCGGCAGACAGCCAGTGACTCAACCCACACACCTCCAGGACTGTACCCCTCATCACAGATGCTTTGTGAAGGGAGAAGGATATAAAATATCCTAAGGTGGTGCTATTTTATGCCTACTGGACATGAAAGCAATACTGAAAGACAGTGTGCAGCAAAACAATGACCTGTACGCATTTTCAAATCCCTCCATGGCCTCGCCCCTCCCCAACTCTGTAAACTCTTCCAGCCCTACAATCCTCCGAGATCTATGCACTCCTCCAATTCTGGCCTCTTGCACATCCCCAATTTTCTTTGCTCCACCATTGGTGGCCGTGCTTTCAGCTGCCTGGGCCCTAAGCTCTGGAATTCCCTCCCTAAGCCTCTCTACCTCTCTCTCCTTTATGACGCTCCTTAAAACCTACCTCTTTGACCAAAGCTTTTGCTCACCTGACCCAATATCTCATGTGGCTGGGTGTCAAATTTTGTTTGATTATTGCTCCTGTGAAGTGCCTTGGGACGTTTTAGTACGTTAAAGCTGCTATATAAATGCAAGTTGTTGTACAAGACGGAAAGAGGGAAAGGAGCAGCTGTGGAGAGGAAAGAATCCAGCTTAGATTGCTGCTGCACGTGTGGTCAAGCTGGACACTCAAAACAGGGTGTAAAGCAAGTGGTCACCTAATACTTGGCAAAGGAAGATTAACCCACTGCATCAATCCTGGGCAGTTTCACCCTTGCTCCGTGGAAACTACACAACTTTGCTCTCGATCCCAGCACCACAGCCAAATCATTGCAGGTTCCCTTCCTCTTCAAACCAAGCCACCCACTACCAACCACCAGGAGAGAGAAAGAAAACAGAGAGAGAGATGCTGAAGAGGGCATAGTGAGAACCAGAAGAGAAGAGGCAGAGAAGGAAAGAGAGAGAAAGAAGCAGCAACATGAAGATAGGTAAGAGAGAGAACATATCCTCCAATTCAGCACATGCAATATCATGAGAAATCCACTCGTAATATATTAAAAGTCTTGCATATGCGCTTAGTGCCCATTAAGGAAGAACTTGCAGTTAAAGAATGTCTGATCGTGTCCACGGGACAGCCATAAACGTTTTATAACCAATGTATTAGAGGTAACATTTTCCGGCCATACCTATTTGTAACACCTGTCTGTCAAACTTTTGTGTCACAATTAAACTTACCTGTTCATTTTATTTACTGAGCCTTTTGAGGTTGATCTCCAAGGTAGGTGGGGCTGTCATTCACTTAGCTGTGTCTGTAATATGAGGTGTTGGGACAGTGCTGTCCACAGCCAATTCAACAAATTCCTCTCTGAGTCAGTGGAGCCAGTCAGGCAGCCAACTTGGGGCTGCAAGTTCCAGCCTGCTCTCAGCTCCTTTCCTATGCTGCCTGAACAACTCCTCCCCCCCCACCCCTGTGTCAAGACCGAATCTGACCTCAAGCCCCAGCCATTGCAACTCCAGAGGTGCCTCCCCGAGTGCTGAAAGCTGCAATCCCAGCTGTTGCAGGGCTGATTTCTTCAGAGTTTCCCCAACAACCAGTATTTATCTATTAATAAAATCTCAGCAGCAGTTCTTTTAAATAAGGCAGGTTTCCCCACTCACTACTGGGGGAAAAAATGGATTAGGGATTGTCTCCCCACCGTTAATGAAGCCAACGCTATTCTCCCCCTCCGAACTACATCCGTCCAGTCACGTCAGAGCAGCTGTTAGTGGCAGCAGTGATGGAGGGGTGAATTACTTAAAAGTTTCACCAGCAGTGACCTGGGGAAACCTGTTATCTGTGTTGTTTCTCCCACAGAACAGTTTCATGTAATTACCACTTACATCTGTGCATTCAGGGCATGTGCTATTGGCAGAATTTCCCAGCATGCATCAGTTGATCAGCCATGATCTCACTGAATGGCCTACTCCTGCTCCTATCTTCTATGTTTCTAGTAGGTTAACTCCAGTGCTCAAGCACCCCATAACCAGCTTCCCAGTACTCCAGCTCCCAGAACTTACACTGGTGCTTGGCACAGCACCCTTGTTCCTGCATAACATCTCACTCAATGTGAGCAATGGCATGTGGCATCAGTTGTGCTTTAAATAATACAGGTTTCCCCATCTCACTGCTTGGGAAACCTTTTTAAGAAAAGGCCTTTCACCCCGAGCGTCTAAACCTTTCTTCCCTTCTCTGCGTCCTCCTACCACTCGTCGTTTGCTCACACAGCCCCGATGCCAAGCACCTGTGCCTATCACTCACTGCCTACCCATCCATGAGAAAACCTCCAGCAGCAGGAGCTCCTTGCCAATGTTTCCATACCCAGGCACCCCATCCCAGTGCTGTCAATCTCAGCGTCACCCGCGCAGTGCTCCCACATCTGTGGACATCCCCTCATCCCCATTCCTATTGTACCCAATAATAATCGCAAAATAAAAACTGTGGCAATCGGCTGGATAGTTTGGAGGGGGGGGGGGGGTGCGGGTAGAAGCACAAATCAGCGGTGAAGCATTTTTCTACAGGGAAAGGGAAAATTGAAGAACAAATTAATGTGCTCTACTGTTTCACTAAGCAAGCCACTGCACGTGTGGCGTGAGTGGCCCACCGTGAACTGAAATAAAAGCTCAGCGGGAAAGGTAGTGGGAAAAGAACAGCGAGGACATTCATGCTCGCAATTCCTGCAGTGCTGTGCCTTTAGGGGCTGAGGTGAGCCTGAGTCATACACTCGACCAGCCCCCCCGTCCCCTGCCCCCACCCACAAGAAAAAGACAAAGGAAAAACAAAACACAAGAATCACCCTGCTCCATTCTCACATCCCCAAAATCTAGTTACAGCTCAACAGAGACTTTGATGCAAACCAGGTAACTGGCCTCTTCACTAGCATCCGGTGCATGATGTGGTGAAGGGATAGGCAAGAATTGGACTCCAGACAACCAGTGACAGTAGATGCAAACTTTAGGGACCGAGTCAGAAAAAGAATGGAAACAATTATGAAGTCATGCTAATCCTTTATAAATCACTGGTTAGACCTCAGCTGGAGTATTGTGACCAATTCTGAGCACCAAACTTTAGGAAGGATGTCTAGGCCTTGGAGAGGGTGCAGAGGAGGTTTACCAGACTGGTCCCAGGGCTGAGGGACTTCAGTTATGTGAAGAGACCGGAGAAGCTGGGATTGTTCTCCTTAGAGCAGAGAAGGTTAAGGGGAGATTTAATAGAGGCGTTCAAAATCATGGTTTTGATTGAGTCAGTAGGAACTGTTTCCACTGGCAGAAGGATCGGTAACCAGAGGACACAGATTTAAGATAATTTGCAAAATATCCAGCGAATTATGATGATCTGGAATATACTGCCTGAAAGGGTGATGGAAGCAGATTCAACAGTAACTTTCAAAAAGAAATTGGATACAAATACTTGAAAAGGAAAAGTTTGCAGGGCTATGGGGAAAGAGCAAGGGAGTGGGACTAAATTTATTTATTTATTTATTTATTTTTTAAATTTACAGGAAACTTTGTGCTATCCGGCACCGACGGGACCGAGCTGCTGCCGTTCCCTCAAAACTGCCGGACACTCCAGAGTTAATGTTGAAAGATACGGAGATTTTTATCTCCGTATCTGACAACAAACACTGTTGCTTAGCAACAGCTTCTAAACAGTCAGATGCAGCTGCAAGCGTCTGTAGCTGAAGCTGTTGCTATAGCTACAGACGTTGCAGTGCTTGACTGGGGGGAAAAAAAAGCAAAGAAATGAAAAGAATAAAAAACGGCTCCTGATTTTTGCCGGTGGCTCCAGCTTGCCGGATGGTTCGCCTCCGGATAACTCAAAGTTTCCTGTATTCGCTTATGGGATCTGGGCATCACTGGCAAGGCCAGCATTTATTGCCCATCCCTAGTTGCCCTTGAGAAGGTGGTGGTGAGCCGCCTTCTTGAACCGCTGCAGTCCGTGTGGTGATGGTACTCCCACAGTGCTGTTAGGAAGGGAGTTCCAGGATTTTGACCCAGTGACGATGAAGGATCGGCGATCTACTTCTAAATCAGGATGGTGTGTGACTTGGAGGCGGTGATGTTCCCATACACCTGCTGCCCTTGTCCTTCTAGGTGGAAGAGGTCGCGGGTTTGGGAGGTGCTGCTGCCGAAAAGCCTTGGTGAGTTGCTACAGTGCATCTTGTAGATGGGACACACTGCAGCCACAGAACAAAATGGAGGGAGTGAATGTTTAAGGTGGTGGATGGGGTGCCAATCAAGCGGGCTGCTTTGTCCTGGATGGTATCAAGCTTCTTGAGTGTTATTGGAGCTGCACTCATCCAGGTAAGTGGAGAGTATTCCATCATACTCCTTACTTGTGCCTTGTAGATGGTGGAAAGGCTTTAGGGAGTCAGGAGGTGAGACACTCGCCGCAGAATACCTAGCCTCTGACCTGCTCTTGTTGCCACAGTATTTATGTAGCTGGTCCAGTTAAGTTTCTGGTCAATGGTGACCCCCAGGATGTTGATGGTGGGGGATTTGGCGATGGTAATGCCGTTGAATGTCAAGGGGAGGTGGTTAGACTCTCGCTTGTTAAAGATAGTCATTGCCTGGCACTTCTGTGGCGCATATGTTACCTGCCACTTATTAGCCCAAGCCTGAATGTCGTCCAGGTCTTGTTGCATGCGGGCATTGACTGCTTCATTATCTGAGGAGTTGTGAATGGCGCTGAACACCGTGCAGTCATCAACGAACATCCCCATTTCTGACCTTATGTTGGAGGGAAGGTCATTGATGAAGCAGCTGAAGATGGTTGGGCCCAGGACACTGCCCTTTGGATAGTTCTTTCAAAGAGCCAGCTCAGATTCGATGGGCCGAATGGCCTCCTTCTGTGTTGTATGATTCTATGAATTAGGATTGGGTATAGTAAGGCAATAAATATTTAAAACTGAACAGATTGTTTAGTGCATCCAGCGTGTATTCAAGGACAATGCTGCACATTTGGCCGGCCAGTTCTTAGAAGATGTTATTCATCACAAGTGAAGGCAATTAGTTAATTTTATTTAGGAACTATAATCACACAGTTAAATAACCAACAGGTAAAGCACCTCACTGATCTACCCCTAGATGTATCAGCTCACAAACTGAACATTTGCACAGGGATTTTGAGTCTTCAGGGGTTGCATATAAAGCAGTAAACAGTACCGAAAATGTAACCAGTCCCCATCCACCACCACCCTCCTCCGCCTGGCTGAACTTGTTCTCACATTGAACAACTTCTCCTCTGACTCCACTCACTTCCTCCAAATTAAGGTGTTGTTACGGGAACCCGCATGGGCCCTAGCTATGCCTGCCTTTTCATGGGATATGTGGAACATTCTTTGTTACAGTCCTACTCAGGTCCCCTCCCTCACCTCTTTTTTTGGTACATCGATGACTGTATCGGTGCCGTTTCCTGCTCTCGCCCTGAACTAGATAAGTTAATTCACTTTACTTCCAATTTCCACCCTTCCCTCACCTGCACATGGTCCATCTCCGACTCTTCTCTTCCCTTCCTTGACTTCTCCGTCTCCATTTCTGGCGATTGGCTTTCGACAAACATCCACTACAAGCCCACTGACTCCCACATCTACCTGGACTACACTTCCTCCCACCCCACTTCCTGTAAGGACTCTATTCCATTCTCCCAGTTTCTCCATCTCCGCCGCGTCTGTTCTGACGATGCCACCTTCCATACCAGTGCTTCCGACATGTCTTCCTTTTTCCTCAACCAAGGATTCCCTTCTACTGTGGTTGACACGGCCCTTGACCGTGTCCGTTCCATTTCCCACACTTCTGCTCTCACCCCTTCCCCTCCCTCCCAGAACCACGATAGGGTTCCCCTTGTCCTCACCTTTCACCCCACCAGCATCCACATTCAACGGATCATCCTCCACCATTTCCGCCACCACCAAACGCATCTTCCCCTCACCTCCCCTTTCAGCATTCCGAAGGGAACGCTCCCTCCACGACACCCTGGTCCACTCCTCAATCACCCCTAACAGCCCTTCCCCTTCACCTGGCACCTTCCCGTGCAAGCGCAGGAGATGCAACACAAGCCCTTTTACCTCCTCCCTTCCCACTGTCCAGGGCCCCAAACTCACCTTTCCAGATGAAACAGTGATTTACTTGTACTTCTTGCAATTTAGTATACTGTATTCGCTGCTCACGATGTGGTCTCCTCTACATTGGGAAGACCAAACGCATATTGGGCGACCGCTTTGCGGAACACCTCCATTCAGTCCGTACGGGTGACCCTGAGCTTCCGGTTGCCTGTCACTTTAATTCACCGCTTCACTCCTTGGCCTCTTACATTGTTCCAATGTAGCTCAAGGAACAGCACCTCATCTTTTGATTAGGCACTTTACAGCCTTCTGGACTCAACATTGAGTTCAACAATTTCAAACTATAACCCCTGCCCCCATTTTTCACGCTGTATGATTTTGCCATTCCCATTTGCAACATTTTATCTTTCCTGCCTCTTACAAAAGTACAGTATATTCCTTCAATTCCTCCCCCCCGCCCCGCCGTCTCTGTACCTGCTTAATATGTTACATCTCCAGCTTTTTCCAGTTCTGATGAAGGGTCGCAGACCTGAAACGTTAACTCTGTTTCTCTCTCCACGGATGCTGCCTGGCCTGCTGAGTTTTTTCAGCGTTGGTTATTACTGAAAAAGTAAATCCTGACTACTTCAAACTGAATCATGATGGAGGAGGGTGTGGGCACAGAGTGTCAAACAGACAAAAGCCAAATTTAGGATTGGTGCCAGGAAGTGATTAACGTGTAAAATAGACTTCCAGGCAGGGCAGTGGAAGCATAAACCCTGAAATCATTTAAAAGCACAGTTGGATACTGTGATAGGGGGATTGTAAGTTCTGAATGGATGGATGAACTAAGAGGGGACAAATTGCCTTCCTCATTTAGCTTGTGGAATACTATACCATTGGAAATCTCATGATACATCTGCATAAAGCAGACACGCAAAACACAGACCCAGATAATTTAACGTCATCATATGCACCGCACTATATGATAGGAAACAGCAAGCATATTTCTTGATAGTGTAAGAAACAATGCGATGATGAATAATGCAGATGCCATCATGTGGATAGAGGGCACAATATAATGGAGCACATCAGTGCTTGGTCTCCATAGTGATCAGTAAGCGCAGGGATACCATCTTGGATTGCAGGTGGTTCAGTGGTGGAGTGAATAGGTGGTAATTCTTTCCCATGAAGTCCTTATGTGCCAAATGCACAATCGCAACCAGGGTTAGAGGGAAATATTTCCCCAAAGGTTCCTTGTCGCACAGTCAGGTGGATCATTTGTAGTCTGGGCAAGGAATGTGTTTTCTCAAAGAAATCACTTGCAATTTGGATCTTATCAGCCAGGTTTAGAAAAACAGTGCATCCCAGCTATCAGCAACTCACCGTGCTTTGAATAACACAACAATGATAAAGGAAGACTTCAACCCTGGGGAAAACAAAGTCTTGCCCTGAAGAGGGTACTGTTAGACTTTACCACTACGGCTGGGGGAAGGATAAACACAGAACTATTGCTGGGCAATACAGGTAGACTATCCTTTATCCGAACTTCCGAAAACCGAAACCCTCTAAAAACCGAAAGTTTTTTCGTTCAGCGTAAGTCGTGCGCACGACATGACCAGAGTGGCGCACGACTTATGCTGAGCAGGGCAGAGGGTCACTGAGTTCCCTCCTGGGTAGGAGATTGCAGGCCGAGCCGGGCAGTGTGAAGGAGGTATACCGGGAGAGTGAACCCAACAATACAGCGGCCCGTCCGATAGCTGCAGTGGCCTGTCCGATATTCTTTTCTCCCCCCCCGACCCCCACCCTTTCGGATAAGGGATAGTGTACCAGCCTTTATCCACACTTCCGAAAACAGAAAACCTCTGAAAACTGAAAGTGGTGGCTTACGGGGTGCTGCCCCGTAATACCTTCTGAAATCCGAAATTTTCCGAAAACCGAAACACGGCTGGTCCCAAGGTTTTCGGATAAAGGATAGTCTACCTGTACAGCTTTAGGGCTGCAGAGTAGTGCTGCATTGCTACAAGCCCAGCATTCCCACTGCAATAATACAATCGCTCTTATTCCAGGAGCAAAATCACTGGCCGAGCAAAATGTGGGCCTAGAATTCTGCTGCTGGCCGGGGGGGGGGGGGGAACCAACGACACCGGGGGGGGGGGGGGGGCGGGGGGGAGAGACACGGGGGGATCCCAACTCCACTTGACCCCTGATCTGAGCTATGCTGAGCAGAGGCTGTGGCATCTCCCCGCAAAGGGTAGGGGGTGGGGTAGGGGAAATTGGATGGGAGCAACTTGATCCTTCCAGTGGTCAGTGAAAAGTGGTGGGGGGGGGGGGGGGGGGGGGAGTGGCAGAGAGAAAGGAAAAAAGAGACGCCTGAAAATATCAACTCTGAATGGCAGTGATGCAAGCCCAGATGGGGCTAATGGTCAATTGATCAAAGCGCAGTCTCTATTAGCGATGATGCGTCATTCCTACAGTGCAAGGCATTGCTAATGCTGCTCATCTCTAAATGCAGTACAGATGCTGCATTTCCATAATGACTATACTGATTGCCAAACTAGTTTAAACTAATTCTTGATTACAGCCTCTTAATATCTATTCGCAAAGTGTAATTGGTGCATTTTAAAAACAAACAGCAGCAATAAGAGCAAACATTGTGGATCATACAACTGCCGATATGCAAGAGAATTTTCTTTAATGAAATGGTAATTTGTTTGTGTGGAGAAAGTGGCCCTGAATTCTAAAGGGGCAGCTGCAGAGAAGGGGGGGGGGGGAAATAAAAATCGCTCACTCTCTCCCCCCTCAATTACCTAAACGTGAAATATTCATTTATTTGCATTTAATCTCTTTAGCTTGCTGGAACATGAATACCTTACAAAACCAGCATTATAAAGACTTTAATGAATGCAAGACACATTAACCGGCCATTAGGCTGTTTGAAGCCAGCTCTGTTGTGCCTGCCTCAGTTCAAGAGCCGCTATATGCTTGGCAACCTGCCTTACACTTCACCAATTAAATAAATAGCGAGCTTTGAAGGCCCTTTCCATGAGCGATGGCTCCCCACATTTGTTGCTAAACCTGACTCTCTTATTCCAGTACCAAAATCATTGGCCCATCAAAAGGTGGGTCTCCAATTCTGCTGCTGAGATAAGGGAGCCGGATTTAAAGAAAGACTTGTATTCCTATAATGCCTTGCACAACATCAAGACGCCCAAAGTGCCTTACAGCCAATGAAGTACTTTTTGAAGTGTAGTCACTGTTGTAATGTAGGAAACACGGCAGGCAATTTGTGCACAGCAAGGTCCTACAGACAGCAATGAGATAAATGACCAGATAAATCTGGTTTTCTTTTTTTAGTGATGTTGGTTGAGGGATAAATATTGGCCGGGATACCAAGAGAACTCTCCTGCTCTTTGAAAGTGCAATGGGATCTTTTACGTCCACTTGAAAGGGCAGATGAGGTTTCGGTTTAACGTCTCATCTGAAAGACAGCACCTCTGACAGTGCAGCGCTCCCTGAAATGTGAGCCTAGATTATGTGCTCAGGTCTCTGAAATAGGCAGCAGCCAGCCAGTGTCAGGGGGGGGGGGGGGGGGGGGGGGGGGAAAGAGAGGAAGCAGCGACCAGCCAGTGTCGGGGGGGGGGGAAAGAGAGGAAGCAGCAGCCAGCCAGTGTCGGGGGGGAGAGAGGAAGCAGCGGCCAGCCAGTGTCGGGGGGGGAGAGAGGAAGCAGCGGCCAGCCAGTGTCGGGGGGGGGGGGGGGAAAGAGAGGAAGCAGCGGCCAGCCAGTGTCGGGGGGGGGGGGGGAAGAGAGAGAGGAAGCAGCGGCCAGCCAGTGTCGGGGGGGGGGGGGGGGGAAAGAAAGGAAGCAGCGGCCAGCCAGTGTCGGGGGGGGGGGTAGAGAGGAAGCAGCAGCCAGCCAGTGTCGGGGGGGGGAGAGAGGAAGCAGCGGCCAGCCAGTGTCGGGGGGGGGGGGAGAGAGGAAGCAGCGGCCAGCCAGTGTCGGGGGGGGGGAGAGAGGGGAAGCAGCGGCCAGCCAGTGTCGGGGGGGGGGGGGGAAGAGAGGAGGCAGCGGCCAGCCAGTGTCGGGGGGGGGGGGGGGGGGGGGGGAGGGGGAGAAGGGGGAAGAGGAGGCAGCGGCCGTGCCAGTGTCGGGGGGGGGGGCAGCGGCCAGCCAGTGTCGGGGGGGGGGGGGAGAGAGGAAGCAGCGGCCAGCCAGTGTCGGGGGGGGAGAGAGGAAGCAGCGGCCAGCCAGTGTCGGGGGGGGGGGGGAAGAGAGAGAGAGGAAGCAGCGGCCAGCCAGTGTCGGGGGGGGAGAGAGGGGAAGCAGCGGCCAGCCAGTGTCGGGGGGGGGGGGGGGGGGGGGGGAAGAGAGGGGAAGCAGCGGCCAGCCAGTGTCGGGGGGGGGGGGGGGAGAGAGGGGAAGCAGCGGCCAGCCAGTGTCGGGGGGGGGGGAGAGAGGGGAAGCAGCGGCCAGCCAGTGTCGGGGGGGGGAGAGAGGGGAAGCAGCGGCCAGCCAGTGTCGGGGGGGCGGGGGGGGGGGGGGGGGAGGGGGAGAAGGGGGAAGAGGAGGCAGCGGCCGTGCCAGTGTCGGGGGGGGGCAGCGGCCAGCCAGTGTCGGGGGGGGGGGGGGAAGAGTGAGGCAGCGGCCAGCCAGTGTCGGGGGGGAAGAGTGAGGCAGCGGCCAGCCAGTGTCGGGGGGAAGAGGGGGGGCAGCGGCCAGCCAGTGTCGGGGGGAAGAGGGGGGGCAGCGGCCAGCCAGTGTCGGGGGGAGAGGGGGGCAGCGGCCAGCCAGTGTCGGGGAGACAGAGGGGAAGCAGCGGCCAGCCAGTGTCGGGGGGGGAGAGAGGAAGCAGCGGCCAGCCAGTGTCGGGGGGGGAGAGAGGAAGCAGCGGCCAGCCAGTGTCGGGGGGGGAGAGAGGAGAAGCAGCGGCCAGCCAGTGTCGGGGGGGGGGGGGGGGGGGAAAGAGAGGGGAAGCAGCGGCCAGCCAGTGTCGGGGGGGGGGGGGGAGAGAGGGGAAGCAGCGGCCAGCCAGTGTCGGGGGGGGAGAGAGGGGAAGCAGCGGCCAGCCAGTGTCGGGGGGGGGGGGGGGGGGGGGGAGGGGGAGAAGGGGGAAGAGGAGGCAGCGGCCGTGCCAGTGTCGGGGGGGGGCAGCGGCAGCCAGTGTCGGGGGGGGAAGAGTGAGGCAGCGGCCAGCCAGTGTCGGGGGGGAAGAGTGAGGCAGCGGCCAGCCAGTGTCGGGGGGGAAGAGGGGGGGCAGCGGCCAGCCAGTGTCGGGGGGAGAGGGGGGCAGCGGCCAGCCAGTGTCGGGGAGACAGAGGGGAAGCAGCGGCCAGCCAGTGTCGGGGGGGGAGAGAGGAAGCAGCGGCCAGCCAGTGTCGGGGGGGGGGAGAGAGGAGGCAGCGGCCAGCCAGTGTCGGGGGGGGGGGGGGGGGGGGGGGAGGGGGAGGGGGAGAAGGGGGAAGAGGAGGCAGCGGCCGTGCCAGTGTCGGGGGGGGGCAGCGGCCAGCCAGTGTCGGGGGGGGGAAGAGTGAGGCAGCGGAAGAGTGAGGCAGCGGCCAGCCAGTGTCGGGGGGAAGAGTGAGGCAGCGGCCAGCCAGTGTCGGGGGGAAGAGGGGGGGCAGCGGCCAGCCAGTGTCGGGGGGAGAGGGGGCAGCGGCCAGCCAGTGTCGGGGAGACAGAGGGGCAGCGGCCAGCCAGTGTCGGGGGGGGAGAGAGGGGCAGCGGCCAGCCAGTGTCGGGGGGGAGAGAGGTGCAGCGGCCAGCCAGTGTCGGGGGGGAGAGAGGTGCAGCGGCCAGCCAGTGTCGGGGGGGAGAGAGGTGCAGCGGCCAGCCAGTGTCGGGGGGGAGAGAGGTGCAGCGGCCCAG